>NC_059373.1:4754721-5054721 GCF_019703515.2 Myxocyprinus asiaticus | reverse complement strand
GAACAAACGTATTAAATGGTGGCGACACGCTGCGTCAGTACTTGAAGGAGCTGTTTAATGCACGCACACGCATTCACTCAAACACATATAATTGTCGAACTGGGATGCAGAGCACACACGAGGGTAGCGGGGGTAGCACTTTTCCGCTGATGTGAGAGGTGGCGGAAGCAAACAGCGGTGCTTCGTTTTAAATTGTAAAAAACAATCCAGTCAAAAACTACTTAAAGTACATCAAATGGGGCAGGGAAATCACATAGTTGAGTGCCAGCATAGACAAACAGAAAGACACACTCAGACACACTTTGCAGATGCATTTAACATCTCTTCTGCTAGCATTCTCCTTCATCTCATGTTGTTGTAGGCTAATTAAGTAAATTAGGCTCTCTATGTGCCACACTTAACACTTAATGTGCAGGAAAAAAATCTACAGGACCCATGAATCAGCAACTCGCACACACATACACAAACATAACACAACCCATTTAAATAGTCTAATCACTTTTGTCCTTGGTCACCCTCAGAATGTACAGGTTTTATTGAGGTAAACAGTTTGCATTGATTACTACAGTACTCTAGATGCTTCATTGTACACAACAATGTGTGCATTGCCACAAGGGGTGCTATATATGAGAGAAGCTTGTTCACAGTGGCACACGTGTTCATGCTAAAACTACGCAAGTTCGCGTGTGAACACACAAGCCAGTGTGAAAAAGCTTCTCTCATAGCACTCATGAACGCACCATGGGTGTACTGTATGAACGAATTGTTTTTGTTTTGTTTTTCAGCGAAACCTATCTATTGCGTTCAGAAGACTTAGAATATGATGCATGAGTCGCGTGGACTACTAATATGATATTTTGCATTATTTTTTAGCTTTAAAATGGGGCACTATTCACTCCCACTGTATTAAAAAAACAGACTGGAATATTAATTACAATATTTCCTTAGGCATTCCACATAAGAGAGAAAGTCATCTGCTTTTTTAATAGGTTGACCGATTAAGACATTTGGCTGAATTATCAGTTATTAGCAAAAATCAACATCAAAACAGTAGGTCTCCGGTAAAAAAAAAAATAAGAGTCCCCGGGGCCTGGGTAGCTCAGTGGTAAAGACGCTGGCTACCACCCCTGGAGTTTGCTAGCTCGTGAGTTCGAATCCCAAGGTGTGCTGAGTGACTCCAGCCAGGTCTCCTAAGCAACCAAACTGGCCCGGTTGCTAGGGAGGGTAGAGCACACGGGGTAACCTCCTCGTGGTCGCTATAATGTGGTTCGTCATGGTGAGTTGAGCATGGTTGCCGCGGTGGATGGCGTGAAGCCTCCGCAAGCGTTATGTCTCCGTGGCAACGCACTCAACAAGCCACATGATAAGATGCGCGGGTTGACGGTCTCAGACGTGGAGGCAACTGAGATTCGTCCTCCGTCACCCGGATTGAGGTGAGTCACTACGCGACCACGAGGACTCAAAAAGCACACTGGGAAATGGGCATTCCAAATTGGGAGAAAAAATATATAAAAATAAATAAATAAATAAGAGTCACCAATGTATTGTTGGCTTTATAGTTAAAAGTCCTGCATTATTCACCAAATACTTTTATTTTTCTGGTTATTTTGGTTGCACAATAAACTTCATCTGAGATTTCATTCGTTTTAGACTTCTGCTAGCCTCTTTGTTTGGACCGCCCGTCACTGTAAGGAAAAACGAATAGTTTTTTTTCACACATTTAATATTTTGATTTTAAAACCTAACGGTGGATTAATTGGTTATCAGCTTTCTTTCAACAGTTTTGTTATCGGTATCGGCAAAATCCAATATCGGTTGACCACTTGTTAGCAATGACATGCAGGTGAGTATATTATGACAGAATTTTCGTTTTTGGGTGAACTATTGCTTTAAGCATGTAACTAAACAGTGCATTTGTAATGTTTCTAGCCAAAGACCTTGTTTATTGCAGGATGTCTGTACACCCAGTGCCCAGTTGCCCTCGGCACTAATAATCCTCAAGTCTTCAATTTCAGATGTTCAAGGTAGTGTCTTTCTGACTACGACCTCAAATTATGTCTGTAAAAAAATACTCATGTTCTAGCTCTCACTGAGCTGTGACATACAGAAACTGTGGAAACACTGTATAATAAGTCTTCTCACTTTGAGCTTAAATAAGAGTAAAAAATACTTCAAAGAGCAGTGAAGATGACATAGGGGTTTAATGTAAAAAATTACATTTCTGTATTTTGGCAGTGGCCAGTTTCCATGCCCACCTGCTTTAGAAGCTAAAAAAAAAAGCCATTTTCCCCACAGAGATTGTGTTTTCTCTCTTTCTCTCTCTCCTAAAAGTGCTCTGAAACCACAGGACAGAGTTTCCGGACTTTCTGACAATGACGAACAAGGAAGAGGAGTTCTTTTGAGGGAAGCTGTCAGGAACAGACAGATGATGAGGACAAACATAACAGACACAGTCTGATCTTGTCATTCAGAGAGTATTTCTGCCACCTACATATCTGTGTTTGAAAGAGAAAGAGTGAGCGTGTGTCTTTATCTTCTAGGAAGTACACTTAATTTTAAGACAACTTTAAATGGCTTTCATAACATGTTTATATTTCATAATAAAAAATATTCTCAGTCAAAAAAAAGAATATTCATTGGCAAATAATGTGGGGCTTGACTTCGTATAAACCATTGGCATTTGTTTGGATTGTGAAAAGTGGACTATGATATTATTAGTGATGTTTTGTAAGGAAAGCATCACTATTACTACTGCAACACTTAAGGCCAAAGTACACTTCTCTTTTCCACGTGCTGCCACATCTCGCACACAGTGCGCATAAGGTTTTCTCCATCAGTACAACATGCTTTTTCTAGACACGCACCTTTGCATATGCGTCTACCGTTGACTGTAGCTACTGAAAGAGCATCACTATCAGTGAGCATGCATCGAACAGCTTCGTATGGGCACGCAGTCAAAAGAGTATAGTTTCAAAGTATGAAGTTAATTGTAAAATACAAATTATTCATTATATGTATTATTTTTAGAAATATCCTCACTGTACAACATTTTTCACAACTGCGTAATATATATATATATACACACACACACACACACACACATATGAATGATACCTAAAACAGTGCAGCTTGTTACTTTCTACAGACAAAATCCCATTGACTTAAATTGAAAGAGCAACCCAAGCAATTTCTAGGGACCAGAATATTATACTGACTTGGTGGCCTCTTGTAACTTCTATAGAAAATGTACAAATCTAGTTGGATGACTTCTTGTTTCCTGCTCACGTGGCCTTGATTAGTTTAGCAGAATGGAAAAGTAATTTTAGAGATATAGATAGTTATTACATTTCAATTTTAAGACTATGCAAACATTTTGTTTTGCTTTGAAATAAACTGCACTGATAAATCATGCACAATAAGACCATAAACATTCATTAAGAATCCAAACGGGGCCAATTTTGATTTCAAATTGTCTTTTAGATGAAATACCACCACTGAGATAGTGTGTGCACCTGTAATACATACTGAACGACTGCCAGAGGAATCCCCACCTCTACAAAAGACTTCTCTGTCACTCAGTTACATAAACACAAAACAAAACAAAAAAAAGCATAGCAACACAGAAGCCTTAAATGAAATTATGACAAGCAACTGAACTGAACAACAAGCTTATTAATGGCCATTAATGGAATAGATATTTTAGGTATGTAAAAATATGGGAATTTGCTTTCTATACTTAAAATAAATGAGTTCTGACAGTTATTGAAAGGGATAGTTTACCCAAAAATGAAAATTCTTAAAATAAAATAAAAACTTCCTTATTTACTCACCATCCTGTCTTTCCAAACCCATTATGACTGGAGATGTTAGGAAGAATGTGTGGGATAGGCAGCCTCAGTCACCATTCACTTTTATAATATGGATTGGATTGTGAAAGATGCAATGACAGCAAATGGTGACTGAGGCTAACATTTGGCCAAACATCTCCTTTTGCGTTCCACAGTAGAAAAGTATGAGTTTGGAATATAAGAATGAGTAAATGATAGCAGAACTTTTATTTTCATGAAAATTAATGACATCTGTTCGTTTTTGACGCTTTGCCTTCATGAACGCACCTTAATATTCATGATGCAAATCTCCCTCCCCTGTCCACCTAGAATATTTATTGAAATGAAGTTGCAAATAAGGCTCACTCACAAATCGTCACGGCTATGACGGCACTACCGTAAGCTAATTAACATACGATCAACCACATTTACATCAACAACTATTAAAAATTACAGTTACAACTATGCTGGTACACAGAGGTAAGCCAATAATAACAGAGGCCATTTATATAAAAAATTATTAAAGGTACAGTAGCAAAAACAGCCTGTTTAGTTGGAAATGGCACTATAACTGTCTGTTTGCTCACTGCGCACATCTCTGTTATGCGTGATGGGCATGTATTTGCATGTATTTGCATCTAGGAAAATGTGATGTGTTATTTTTATTTATTTTTTAATATGGATCTTTAAGGACCCAAAAAGAAGAAATGAAAACAGAATGTTTAGAAGAAAAAGTCAAAGCCCAGTGCAAGTACAGCTGAATCGCTATGACATTTAATATAAAGCAACTAAATAAATGAAAAATAAAAACTTGTATGACTAAAATGAACCATCACATCAGTTTATGAGCACTAGAAAATGACAAATCATAGAATTATGCTGTTGCTCTGACAAGTTAAAATATAAAGTCCCTTAATGGTTTTGCTGTCCTTGGCCGCTAAAAGTCAAGACAACAACAGCATTATCCATCATATGTGGCTGTCTCCGGGTGTACCTCACGTTACTACAAAGCTCGGCATCTCAAAATGGCTCAAAAATGAGTTTGGTCCCTACAGGACACGTCTTTCAGAACACAACTTGACTTCCAGAAGGGTGTTGGCTAATGGAAAACACATTTTACCGAGGAATGCCGAGGAACTCCAGGACAGAATCAATAACTTCTGCTCAGAGGGATTAAAGCTTAAAGAGCCAATCAGCTTCAACAAACAAGACCAGTGCTGAAAAAACAACACACTAAAACACTTCCACTGCACAATCTATATATCTATATCTATATATATAACTATATATATATCTATATCTATATATATATATATATATATATATATATATATATATATACACACACACACACACATACACACTAATCAGCCACAACATTAAAACCACCTGCCTAATATTGTGTAGGTCCCCCTCGTGCCACCAGAACAGCGCCAACCCGCATCTCAGAACAACATTCCGAGATGATATTCTTCTCATCACAATTGTACAGAGTGGTTATCTGAGTTACTGTAGACTTTGTCAGTTCGAACCAGTCTGGCCATTCTCTGTTGACTTCTCTCATCAACAAGGCATTTCCGTCCACCAAACTGCCCTTCACTGGATGTTTTTTGTTTTTGGCACCATTCGGAGTAAATTCTAGAGACTGTTGTGTGTGAAAATCCCAGGAGATCAGCTGTTACAAAAATACTCAAACCAGCCCATCTGGCACCAACAATCATGCCACACTCCAAATCACTGAGATCACATTTTTTTCCCCATTCTGATGGTTGATGTGAACATTAACTGAAGCTCCTGACCCATATCTGAAAGATTTTATGCACTGCTGCCATACGATTTGGTGACTAGAAAATCGCATGGTTGATTGTTGGTGCCAGATGGGCTGGTTTGAGTATTTCTGTAACTGCTGATCTCCTGGGATTTTCACACACAATAGTCTCTAGACTTAACTCCGAATGGTGCCAAAAACAAAAAACATCCAGTGAGGGGCAGTTCGGTGGACGGATATGCCTTTTTTGATGAGAGAAGTCAACAGAGAATGGCCAGACTGGTTCGAACTGACAAAGTCTACAGTAACTCAGATAACCACTCTGTATAATTGTGTTGAGAAGAATATCATCTCAGAATGCTATTCTGAGATGTGGGTTGGCGCTGTTCTGGCGGCACGAGGGAGACCTACACGATATTAGGCAGGTGGTTTTAATGTTGTGGCTGATCGGTGTATTATATATATATATATATATATATATATATATATATATATATATATATATATATATATATATATAAACAATCAGTATTTTTGTCTTGTTTTCCAGTAAAAATATCTATCTAAAAAAACAAGACAAAAATACTGATTACAAAAATTATTTTTGCAGCGTCATCAGTGACATCAAGTTGCTCTCGTCTTTCAAAAACTAAGAAATAAAAGAAAAACAACAACGCCAATAGAGAAAAGCAAAATATATGAATATATACTGATTATACACAGTCACACAGTGTGTTTGTTTCCTTCATTATATGGTATGAGTCATAAGCGAGACACAGGAAGGACTGATTGCAGGTCTGTGTTTGTCTTTAATTGCATGTCTTCTCTCAAGAGATGGATCCACTTTATTTAAAATGCTGTGGGCTTTAAAGTCAAAAAGGGTCTTACTGCTGGCCTTCGCTGACCTGATCTTACATTCACACACACACAACGGGAAAACGAGGCAGTCTGCCTGGTATGACTGGAGCCGAATGTGAAAGCTAGACACATACAGTTATTAACGGGCACAGTTCAATTACACGCTTATAACATGCAATAAAACCATGTACTATACTTACAAGGGCAAAGTACACAATTTTGAATATACTAAAAGTAGCTGACTTCATTTTTCAGCATTGTGATAGCAGTTCAGCTATTTTCACAATAGTGTAGCTTTTCCAATAACATGCTTCTTTTCCAACATGTAGCAATGCAAAACAGTGAAAAGCCCAAAACATTTAAGTGAACTGTTTAAAATAAGCCAGTTAAAATAACCGATTTACTCATAAAAAGTGTTGGGAAGTCAAATTCATTTATGTGAATAGGTTTGTTTGGATGGTTCATATAATGGCCTCTGAAGAATGTGAGATTACGTCCGTAACATGGCAAAGCAAATACGTCACACGAGAGATCGCTTGAACTCCACCCTCTCGGGAAGCTTGCCAGAAGCATTGGATTACAGTTAAAAATTACTTAAATATTTATCGTTTTTCAAACCAAAAGCAATCGTTTCTCTTCATAAGACATTAATTTAACCACTGGAGTCGTATGGATGACGTTTATGCTGACTATTTGTTCTTTTTGGAGCTTCAAAAGTCAAATCACCCTCCACTTGCATTTTAAGGACCTGCTGAGCGAAGATATTTTTTCTACTTTTCATCAAATGTGTTCTGGTGAAGAAAGAAAGTTATACACACCTGAGATATCATGAGTTTTGTTCATTCACTGAACTGTCCGAACAAACCGATTCATTAAAATAAATTGGACTTACTAACTTTTATGTAAATAAACCAGTTCAAATAAACTATTTGAATCGCTTGAGCCTCTGCGTAGAAGTCAATTTATATTAGCATTTATAAATTATTTAATACATTTATGTTCAATGTCCAAGACAGTATAACTTGTATTTAAAACAAATGAAGATTTTTAGAAGAATATTTCAGCTCTGTAGGTCCATACAATGCAAGTGAATGGTGGCCAGAACTTTGAAGGTCTAAAAAGCACATAAAGGCAGCATAAACGTAATCCATATGACACCATTTGTTTAATCCATGTCATCAGAAGCAATATGATAGGTTTGTTTGAGAAACAGATCAATATCAAAGTCCTTTTTTAATATAAATCTCCACATTCTTGGTGCATATCGCCACCTACTGGACAGGGAGGAGAATTTATTGTAAAAAAGGACAAATATTGATCTGTTTCTCACCCACACCAATCATATCACTTCAGAAGGCATGGATTAAACTACTAGAGTCATATGGATTACTTTTATGCTACCTTTATATGCTTTTTGGAGATTCAACATTCTGGCCACCATTCACTTGCATTGTATGGACCTACAGAGCTGAGATATTCTTCTAAAAATCTTCCTTTGTGGACAGAAGAATGAAATTCATAGACATTTGGGATGGTGTGAGGTGAGCAAATGATGAGTGTGTTTTTATTTTTGGGTGAACTATCCCTTTAAGTCATATTGCACCATTTTATAAAAACAATAAGCCACTAATGGTAACATAAAAGGGCACAACCCATTTTATTTCTGTATTTATTGTACAATTTACTGTATCTGTATGTCTTGATATAACACTTGGTGGGGAGTGGTTGAAAACAGTGCTTGATGACATTAGACGAAAATGAAAGTTGTTTCAAAGGTGGAGCATGTTATTACATTTTGATGCAAGATGACGAAGAGAAACAAACAAAAACATTGGTTTTCTCTGGAATAATGTGCACTGATGACAGTTCACAGTAAGAACCAGGAATATGTACTAGGAATGTAAATATGGTCAATTTTGATTTCATGTTGACTAAAGAGGTTTTTGCTCAGTTAGATCAGTAATCTCGTTCAGCTCATTTACAGTATAAGTATGTCACGGGACTGACAGCATCTGTTTACAACGGTGCTCACAAAAATTGTCTGCCTAATAATAACTTGGCAACACAGTTTTATGCAGCTTTACACAGGAAAAAACAAACACTTCATGTTTGGACACCTTTAAGATTTTATATCAGACTACTTTGAGATATTTTTTATGCTATCAGGATTGCAACATATGCTAACATAGGTTTCTGAAGAAAAGAGACTACTTTTTGCCTAGATTTAAAAGACATTTAATACGTACCATAAATTTAGCTGCTGTTGAAAGGCTGACAGTAAGTGCAGTTTATGTCTGTTGAACTGCACTTACGTAGAAGAGGAAGATGAGATGACAAGACTACACGAAAGAAAACAGTAGAAGTGGAGGGATGAAAGAAGAGTACACGGAGTCCTTTCACAGTTTAAGCTTTGCTGTTTGACCTTAATCAGTTTTGATAAAGTGAATTACATCAAAACATTAAAGGTCTCTCGCTCTAATTGATCAGAAACAGAAAGAGGCAGAGGGAGAGAGAGAGAGAGAGAGAATACTGATGCTGATGTCAGCGGTGATTAGGAACATAAAAACCAAACATCAAAGCAGAGAAGTAGAAGAGCACGTTTGACGCCATTTCGCAGACTTCAAGAGATGAAGTGAACATTAGCACGCTAAGCACAATCTGTTTAGACCAAAAGGAGGAAGAAATACAGAATACTGATGTGCAGAATAAGTGCAAACAAGTGAAACACATGTCTCGCACCACCCACAGTAATACGGCTTGTTTGATCGGCTAGATCTGAAGTTAAATGGTCACTACTAAGGCTGAGGTGCACGTAGGATTTCATTAATGCACTTTTGAAACAGTATGCATGCAGTGTTCTGCTATAAATTACAAACGTTAAGCATGAATCATGTTCTTTGCTGATTCATCCACTACTAGCCTGATCTCTTTCTTGCTAGCCTTATAAAGTCAACATGAAATCGCAATTTATCATATTTACTTTCTTATAAATATTCCTGATTTTATTGTGAATGATTCAGTTTCGCAATCTTACATCAAAATAGCATCAATGGTATCAAGGGTATATGATACTGCTGAAGTTATCAGTCCACGTTATTTAAAATTCTTTTTTTTTTTTTTTTAAGTTGTTTAATAGCACAATTCCTGGTGAAGAACTGTGCTACCCACGATCATGAGGGGACAAATGCACCAAAGAATCCCTGCAAACTGCACTACAGCGACTGCTCACTTCCATGATTCACTGTAGATGATGCAATTCTTGTCAGCCTCCCAACACTCTCAAACTACTTATATTTTTGTGTGTGTGTATATATATATATTAATATTTTGCAATAAAATGTAAATATAGTGTTTCTATCAACTTTAAACCAATGGTTAGATTTTTTCCCCCCATCGTTTTTAATTCAATTACATAATTCGTGCAATGCTTCATGGAACTATACTAACGCCAAAACAATCTCTCACCACAAAATGTTTAAACTACTGGTAAAGTGAGAGGCATGCAGCAGACAGCTGATTTGAATACTCGGCAGTGCAGAGCTCAGGAAATAGATTTGACTACAGAGCGCTGTGAGTTCAGCCTCACCAGAGGTGAGTCTATGAGAAGAGTCACTTAACCCCGAGTCATAACTCTGAGCGAATCCTATTAGAACCGCCAAATAAAAACCACCAGACTTCCCATTCAACCCCCATAAACTCATTTGCAGGGAAACAGACCTTTCATAACACCTGATTAAACCAAAAATAGAGTGATTTCAGTTTCTTTTACTACAGACATAGACAAAAACATTGGGTTGGCTAACTATGCTAAAATATATTTATGTTTGGATGACCTGTAGGGGCTGGGCAGTTAAAGGGATTGTTCATCCAAAAATAAAAAAAATCTGTAATTTACTCACTGTTGTTTCAAACTCGTACAGTATGACTTTTGTCTTCTTCTGTGTAACACAAGAGGAGATTTTTGGCAGAATATTTGACTCAGTCACCTTTTGCTTTCATTGTATGGAAAAAAAGATATAATGAAAGTGAATGGTGAGACTATTCTGTCAAACATATTCTTATGTGCTTCACATAAGAAAGTCTTATAGGTTTGGAACATTGTGAGGGTGAATAAATCTGGTAAAATGTTCCATTAATGGCTCATACAGTATTTGTGAAAGACAACAGGTCTAAACTCTATCTACCAACAAATCTACCTACCTACAGTACATGCATTGCGAGTATTAAGTAACAGAGGAAACTGTCTGTCTGTTTGTTTCTCTCTCTCTCTCCCTCTCTCTCAATTTATCTACCCATCCATCCATCCATCCATCCATTGATTTATCTACCCATCCATCCATCCATCCTTCCATTGATTTATCTACCCATCCATCCATCCATCGATTTATCTACCCATCCATCCAACCATCCATTTATTTCACCCATCCATCCATCCATCCATTGATTTATCTACCCATCCACCATCCATCCATCCATTTATCTACCCATCGATCTATCCATCCATTTATCAAATTATCTACCCATCCATACATTCATCCTTCTATCCATCCATCAATCATCCATTGATTTATCTACCCATCCATCCATCCATCCATTTATCGATTTATCTACCATCCATACATTCATCCATCCATCCTTCTATCATCCATCCATCCATTGATTTATCTACCATCCATCTATCTACCCATCAATCCATACATCCATCCTTCTATCTACCCATCCATCCATCCATCCATCCATCTACCCATCAATCTATCCATCCATTTATCAATTTATCTACCCATCCATCCATTCATCCATCCATCCATTTGTCTAAACATCTTGATATTCATCATTCTGTTCATCCTTCCATCCATCCATTTATCTATCAATTCATCCATCCATCTATCCACTCATCTGTCCGTCCATCTATCTATCCATCTTTCCATCCATCCATCCGTCTGTCTGTCCATCCATCCATTCATCCGTCCATCTAGCCATCATTCTATCCATCCATCCATCCATCCAACAAAGAAGAAGAGTTTGTGTGAGAGTGGATCAAAGACTGTTGGCAAATCAATTCTCATCAATAATCCACTTCATAATTTCATAAATTGTAATCCTGTAGCGCTGTGCTAAGAGATCAAAACGTCAGCAGTTCCTCTGACGCAGCAGTGCGATTATGATCAGAAACAGAGTGATGTGTTTCAGTTCAATGGGTTCACATTACTTCAGTCCTGCCTTTTCTATGCTTTATTCTGCCAAACAGGGTTTTTAATTCAGTCCTTCATAAAAGTCACACCAAAACAGCAGACGTGACCTTTAGATGAATCGATTGGACTGATGATAGTCTTAACAGCTGCTCTGTAATGGTACTAATTAAAACAAATTATGCCTTTTGATAGAGATTAACATATTCATTTGGAGCACGGACATCTGGGAGACACGTTAAAGAGAGTGAGAGAGAGAGAGAGAGAGAAAAGAGAGAAAATACATAATTAAAACCAAAGCACTAGACTGCTATTCCCACCTTCACATGGTAAAGTTCGGGATTCGTACAGAAACAAGCAGTTTCTTCACCTCACATTGCCTCTGCACCTCTCCCATCATGAATAATTCAGGTGTCGTATGCTGCATGTGAGCATTCCAGAAATAGCTCAGGCTGCTATAAAAGGGAACAGAGATCCAGATTTAGTCCGCCAGTGTTCATTAGTCACCGCGTGCAGTGAGAATGAGCAGGGGACAAGGAATTATGGGATGCTTTTAGGTTAAAGTCGCAGAATCGCACAGCTCTTTAAGCGATCCAGACAAGGGCTTCTCCAGGGACAATTATTTAGAAAGAAAGAGAATGAGAAAATTAAGAAACAGAGCGATGCAGAGGCAGACAGGTCTTAAAATAAAACTGTTGTAAACATCAGCACTGCATAGACAAACATAACAGATAATCAAATCTGTTGGCCAAAACAACAAATAAACTTTTAACAAACAATTTAAGCTAAAAAATTCAATGCTGAGCAAAAACAATACATTTCAAGAATGAATACATTGTGGCTCAAAAAAGGCCTATTGTAAATAATTATAAATAAAATGATAAAATAAAATAAAAATAGCATTCATAATATTAAATGAAACTGTATTCGTGATATACTGAAAGTGAAATGGAGTATTCAATGAGGGAAAAAAAGATGGAGGAACTTGATTTTATCAACCAGGAATTGACTGGATTGTGAAAATCGGGTGTTACATATCTAAAAAGTTGTTTCATTTTAATTATTGAGTTTTTAAGATAAAATTTTAAGGTTACTAAGACAATCATTTTTAATTGTCCATAATTGTGACATGATGTGGATTAAGATGGTAAATTGTACTTTAATGTTGACCGTAAATGTGTGAATTTGATGTGTAAAACTGACTCCATTCTAACAGAGAAGATCTGACAGATGAGCAGTAACCCTTATTATTGACCATTCTGCTCTCATGAAAATTACGTGACTGTGGCAACATTTTTGCAAATTGATATTACATGGTTCCTTATACGCATCACGGGAGTTCCAAGGTTACATGTCCACTGAGTGGCGCTGAAACAGTGTTACATTTTCTCTTAAACAGATGAGGTTAAGGTTAATGCTCTATCGAATTTTAAATAAACAAAACCTACTTCTAACCTTAACCTAAACCTAACCAATTTAGTTATAAAAAGCAAATGTGAGATGAACACAATTGCTGAAGCAATAGCTATAGTGCTTTTGTGACACTTTTGGCTCATGTGTCAACTTCTATACTCTTCAGGACTCGTACTTTGCATTGCAATTGCAGTGTTCTATCAGTTTATCTACCGCACAATTTGATTGTGCTAGAATAAGCTTGTAAATGTTATTGGTTATGTAATGCATACATGTATCGCCTTGCATGTCATGCACTTTAGTAAATGTTTTGACTTAATAAGATAGCACTGCGTGAGGAACAGAGCAAAAAGTAAGTTTTTATTAACTGATAATCTGACGTTTTACTTGAGTTTGGTGTAAAAGTGAATACAAGTCTTTGTTTTAGCACTTCTAGTGTTTATTTTACCAGAACACTGCCACGTTACATACAATGAGGCACGAAAAATTAATTTAGCAAAAATGTAGGTATAGTAAAGTGATCTTATGAGACCAGATGGTTAATGACACTGTTAGTTGTGAGAATATGTCAGTAATCAGAATATGAAGCACACATCTCTGTGGCCCCACGATACACCCCAAGCAGCTCTCACCATCTAGAGCAGGAGGTAAAGAGTGAATTAATCAATGTCTTCTCATTGATTAACTGGGCATGTTACTTTCAAAATGCTACAGGGTTGAGTGGAGTTGAATATTTCAGGATTGAATGTTTCAGGAACGTTACAGGGTTGAATGTATAGGGGTTAAAAGTAACAGGACTGAATGTTACATGTTGAATGTTTCTGGCTGAATGTTTCTGGCTGAATGTTACGGGCTTGAATGGTACGGGCTTGAATGTTACGGGATTGAATGTTATGGGGCTGAATGTTACGGGGCTGAATGTTACGGGATTGAATGTTATGGGGCTGAATGTTACGGGATTTAATGTTATGGGGCTGAATGTTACGGGATTTAATGTTATGGGGCTGAATGTTACAGGGTTGAATGTTTCTGGCTTGAATGTTTCAGAGTCAAATGTTTCAGGGCTGAATGTTACAGGGTTGAACAAGGGGTCAGCAATATGACCAAAATCTTATCACAATATCACTAATTTTATATCACGATAACAATGTATAACACAATATAGTAATTTTTTTTTTTTTACAAAAATAAAAAAAATACAATAAAAATAAATAAAAATTGGTTTATATATTAAATAACCGTACAACAACGAACAATTGGTGGTATTCAAAAAGTGGTAATCAACATTACCACAATGCTAAATTTCACATTTCAGTCTGATGTTGTTGACTAGTATTATTATTATTATTATTATTAATATTATTATTATTATTATTATAAAACACTTCATTAGGCTCTTAATGGTTTAAGTCATTGCTGTAGACAATGTGAATATCTGAAAGCAAAGCCAGTTTGTTTTCTAATATCTAACATCATTCTAACTGAATTTAATTAAGGGTGATGAGGTGTAGTTTAAAAAATCTGCATGACAGACGACATGATTGTTGCCGCATGACACATTGTTTTAGCTGTTTTCCTCGTCAGTGTTGGTTAGAACGTCAGGCTCTCTCACCGTTTGAGATGTTTGACTTCCTCCATAGTGCTTTATGGTAAAAAACTCAAAAATCATTAGAATTCAAATGGGTAACGCAAGTTTTGAAGTTTGTGCCGCGATAAAGACAAACCGGGTTGAGTAGCGCAAGTGTCTGTAGAGCCCAATCTGGATGCCTGCGGCACTCGCCCGCACTTTCATGCTTCAGAGACAGCGTGCACGAAAATCACGTGAAACAAAGCTGCGTATGTCTGATGAGAAGCATATTCAGAATGCGAGTTGTACGTGTTACATGAATAGAATGAGGTGCGCATTTCTTGCCACGCTGTGGTGGTTTTGCATAACTGTGATACAGAAGATAATCCAAAATGTATACCAGTTACTACCGGTTTATTATGTCTACCAGTGTATCAGCCACCCTTAGGTTGAATGTTTCAGGGTTAAATGTCTCAGGGCTGAATGTTTCGGGGATGAATGTCTCAGGGCTGAATGTTTCAGGGATGAATGTCTCAGGGCTGAATGTTTCTGGGTTGAATGTTTCGGGGTTAAATGTTTCGAAGTTGGATGTTTCAGGGCTGAATGTTACAGGGATGAAAGTTTCGGGGTTGAATGTTTCGGGGTTAAATGTTTTGAGGTTAAATGTTTCAGGGCTGAATGTTACAGGGATGAATGTTTCTGGGTTAAATGTTTCGGGGTTAAATGTTTTGAGGTTAAATGTTTCAGGGCTGAATGTTACAGGGATGAATGTTTCGGGGTTGAATGTTTCTGGGTTAAATGTTTCGGGGTTAAATGTTTTGAGGTTAAATGTTTCAGGGCTGAATGTTACAGGGCTGAATGTTACAGGGATGAATGTTTCGGGGTTAAATGTTTCGAAGTTGGATGTTTCAGGGTTGAATGTTACAGGGATGAATGTTACAGGGATGAAAGTTTCGGGGTTGAAAGTTTCAGGGCTGAATGTTACAAAGTTTAAGGCTCAGTGTAGAAAAACAGCCTTAACTAACATAGATCGTTGCAACACACCAGTTTATTCAAAATTCTTCTGTTTTGTGCGAAGAACATTCTGTTCTTTATAAAATAATTACTATCATTTTTTTTTTTTTTTTAACTATTGAATGAAAGGTCAATATAACAAGAAACATATGGAAATGCTGATGAAGACTGTGAGAGAAGCTTACATCTGTTTGAATCACGGTGAAACTATTATTATGTGATTTCTTTAACTATGATGGTCACTATAGTCACACCATAAAATGGCTGAACCAAACATGTAAATTCTGATTGTTCTCTGTATATGCATAAAGCATTAGACAGTAAAAGCATATGTTTTTATTTCAATACAGGCAGAATTTAGGCAATATGTAATTAGATTTTTTTTTCTATGTAACAAAGCAAAATGTACTGTAATGGTGATGAATGCAGACATGAAAGCTGGCTCATATTCTGATGAAAAGGAAACATTTGTAACACCATTACAAAACTGTAAAACCCTCATTATCATGATATCATTACATTTACATCATTATATTATGAATAGGCTTGACATATAACAAAAATGAAAATATTAAAAGAAAAGGTTGATTTACTGTAAAACAGACTGCTACATATTCTAATGACTCTTTACAAGGGCTAAGTACAAATATTGATTTTCCTGATTAATCACGATCTTCATTTGAACAATCCTGATATCGATTCTTAAAATCCAAAGATCAATCTTTTAATTTGACTTTATTGTTTACTTCAGTTTTGGTTGTAGTGGTTATTATATCTGCGAATAAACAGCAACATAGTTTCATAGTTTGGGCTCTGTGGTGAACTTTTTAAATGAATCGCAATTTGCCAAGTTAGCAGGTTGTCTGAACAAATTACAGAATTAGTTGAAAGAATTTCTCTCATATGTAAGCAAAATGGACATTATAACTGAAATGTAGCCAAATGAATTAGAATCAAATCAAAATGTATCACAACTGGAATATAATCGAGAGCTTAATCAAAATGGAATCAAATCATGAAATCTGTATCGATATCCAGCTGTAAAATTCACCATCACAACTAGTAATACAAATGGCATCACAAAAACGAAAACTCAAAATATTGTAATATCATAAAGATGCCAGCTACATTACATTCTCCTTTTTTTTTTCTTTTTTTTTTTTACTATTAAAAATAAATTATTGATCTAAAATGGACATCTTACACTGACTTACAATGACTCATACAAACATTAAACCATAGAATTGCAACACCATGCTAATAGTTTTTTCCCGCTAAGGACAGGCTTTGTTTATTTGTTTGTCTAAAATGTTATTTAGGCCACAGTTAATTACGTGCCCCTCTAGTGAGTGAATACAGCAGGTGAACAGCTTTATGCAACAGGCAAAAGACTAGTGCACTGTGCCCACCATGAATAAACATACGCACACACCGTTTGTCTCTCATTACTGCTAAATGTGCTGCTTCTGTAAAGGGGTTTTAATTTGCCAAAACAACAACATCAGTGACATTATGGGGCCGTACAGATGTCCTCTTAAAGTCAGATCACCCTGAAAATAAACAGGTGGCACCAAGCAGCCTGCCAGTGTCCTCTATGTGTTTTCTTTAAGTTTTAACAACAGAAAGCTTCACAGAGTCTCAGGCAGTGCTGTATAAAGACGTCATGGTGCTTTTGAGCAGATCTTTGATATAATATGATGTTTAATCTTGCAAAGTCTGTGGGACAGAGGGTCACACTGTGCGTTATAGCCAGTTGCAGGAAGCACGGCGGGACTGAGAGCTGTGGGAACGAAATAAGGCCACTGGCGCGATTGTTAATGAGCGTCCCCTGCATGCCGCACCGGCCTCGTGTCTCACGGAGGAGCTCCGGAAGGATAAAAGGAGGAGTAACAACAGTGAAGGACGAGAGAGGACCAAGCCTGGACTATTTACGTGGTGTTTTGTTTATGTTTGTGCGACAGTCGTCCGTGAGGGGCTGTTTGATGTTTGATACATGTTTAAATAATTTAGTTCATAAGTAGTTTTTAAATATTTGATTAAAGTTTGGTCTGTCAGAGTTTGTTAGATATTTCTTGTCGTTTTGCACGTGACAAAACATTTTTAGAGTAAAACTGACTTAAGATAAATGAGTTTAACATCACAAAATATTGACTAAATTTAAAGGACATTTTCATCAAAAGACACAAATGAAGACTTAAAAAAAAAAAAAAAAAAAATTTTTTCTCCCCAATTTGGAATGCCCAATTCCCAATGCACTCTAGGTCCTCATGGTGGCGTAATGACTCGCCTCAATCTGGGTGGCGGAGGACGAATCTCAGTTGCCTCCGCGTCTGAGACAATCCGTGTCAATCCGCGCATCTTTTCACGTGGCTTGCTGAGCATGTGTGGGGCCCACGCTATTCTCCGTGGCATCCACGCACAACTCACCACGCGCCCCACCAAGAGCGAACCACATTATAGCAACCACGAGGAGGTTACCCCATGTGACTCTACCCTCCCTGGCAACCAGGCCAATTTGGTTACTTAGGAAGCCTGACTGGAGTCACTCAGCACGCCCTGGGATTCAAACTCGTGACTCCACTGGTGGTATTCAGCGTCTTTACTCACTGAGTTACCCAGGCCCCTGAAAACAAGTCTTGATATTTACTGCAATTTTGCATCAAGCAAATGTCTCTCTTTTAAAAGGATGTTTAGACAAAGTGCAATATTATCACACTGCAAAAAAAAAGTTTTTAGTTAGTATTTTTGTCTTGATTTCCAGTAGAAATATCTAAACTTAAAGGGTTATTTCACTCAAAAATGTACATTCTCTCATGATTTACTTACCTTTAAGCCATCCAAGATGTGTATGACTTTTCTTCTTCAGCAGAACTGAAATGAAGATTTTTATAAGCAGATTTCAGCTCTGTTTGTCCATAAAATGCAAGTAAATGGGTGCCATCAGGCTGCTGGCTGTTTGACGGGCCAAAAGGCATGTTTAGGCAGCAAAAAAGTAATCCACACAATTCCAGTCAATCAGTTAATGTCTTCTGTAGCAAATCGATATGTTTGTGTAAAAAATAAATAGATAATTAAAACTTTATAACTCTTAAAAATCACTTCCTGCCAACAGTCGATGCATCATGTAACCGTCATGTGACGCAAGCACAATAGCGCGTTCACGTAAGAAGTTGGAAGCGTGCGCTTTGTTTACAACAGAGGAATCACGCGAGAGTTCGTTCATTTCAAACAGCAATCCAGCACTGGCTGGAAGCAATGATTTAAAGTTAAATACGTCTTAATAATCTATTTGTTTCTTACACAAACCTATCGATTTGCTTCAGAAGACATTAATTGATCAACTGGCGTCGTGTGGATTACTTTTATGCTGCCTAAATATGCCTTTTGGACCGTCAAACAGACAGCAGCCTGATGGCACCCATTTACTTGCATTGGACAAACAGAGCTGAAATGGGCTTTTACAAATCTTTATTTCTGTTGAAGTAAACACATCTAGGATGGCTTAAAGGCAAGTAAATCATGAGAGAATTTTCATTTTTGGGTGAACTAAACCTTTAACTAAAGAAATCTCAAAATGCTAAAAAAAAAATAAATAAAAAAAGCAATATTTTATGCAAATATCTTATGACTTGTTTTCAGAGAAAGTATCTCCCCCCTCTTTTTGCAAATTGTTTAAGTCAAATTTATTGAGGTTTATTCTTAAAACAAGAAAAAAAAAAAAAAAAAAAAAAAAAAAATTCCCAATGCGTTATGGAAAATAAACTAAATTCAAGATATTCTCTGAAATAAAGTCTTAAGTAAATTCTTATAAAAAGTGGTTCTGAAGTAAATGTATTTTGCTTTAAGGATGTTTAGAAATTTTCCTGGAAAACAAGAAAAATAGTGCAAAATATTTCTTATTAATGTTATGTAAAAACATTTATTTCATAAAACATCCTAAAACATATGGCTCATTTCCAGGTTTAAATTAGATTTTTGACTTTTGGACCCCACTGTAGATGTGGATGCTCTGGGCTCAAAACAAAGTGTGTGGGAATTAGAAATATAATAATAAAGATTAAAAAAAACAAAAAAAAAAAAAAAACAATCACGTTTGTTTAGCATTAGCTCGGACAGATGTGCAGGACTTAATTTTCAACCAAGCTTTCACAGCAATAAATTCCCACCACGACCTTAGAAGTACATTTTTAATTAGAAAAGCTTTGTGCAAGGGGCTTATGGTTGTTTTGTGTATTGTAGTTTCGTGATCACGACAGGCCTTGTGATTATTTCTGCACAGCGCCGAGACCTCGCTCGACGTAATGCCACTGTTATCAGTGTAAGCAAGGAATGTTTAGCGTGAAGGCACATCTTTAATTGGAGGCTCTTGCATACCGAGGCGTCGCTCCATAGGAAGACTTCATAGCTGGAGTGTGCGTCTGAAGAGAATACTTGTGTAATTAGACCCTCTGGAAAGATCTTGGTGCATGTGAGAGCCCTGTTGACGTGTTTGTCTGTACAGACATTGTGTTTTTAGTGCACTGTTTTTTTGTTGATTAGCTTCTGTAAAGAACCTTCAATGCTATGAAAATATATCTAATTTTAAATGTGTGCACAGTGCACACCAGGGCATATGGCACAGCTATTTCTGTTTAATTACAAATAATTTATGCAAGTCTTCGCTCTACCTGCGGATCAGGGAGGCAGAAGGGGTTAGTATGAGGTGTTATGCAGCCTAATATGAGCTTAGAAAGTGTAATTACAACATGATGTGCATTCAAGAGCATTAAACTCCATCCATCCATCCATCCCAACACTATGTTCGTTCAAGTGATTTTTAGTTAGAAGTTTTGGTAATATTGTATGCCTTTTTGCTTCTTAAGTAAATATATCCTGTTATAAAAAAAAAAGTTAAATCTATATATATATATATATATATATATATATATATATACACACACACACACACACACACACACACACACACACACACACACAGTATATGCAAGAAAAAGAGAAGCAATGAAAGTGAAAGGTGACTGAGAATGAGAAACATACTGCCTAACATCTCTTTTTTTTTTCTTTTTTTTTTTTCACTGAAGAAAAAAGTAAACCAAATTTGGAACAGAGTCTTTTCCATCCTCAACGTACTCAACGAGAGCCACACTCTCCTATTCCGCAACGCTAATCAAAGTGTTATGGCAACAGAGACAAGGCTTGAGGCAGTGGGTGGCTTCCTGTTCCATCAAACAAATCCCTTCCCATCATTCTCCAGCGAGTTTGTCCATCTCAGACCCAGGTGCAGAGACATCGCCCTGGATTAGACCCTGCATGGATGCACCCGCTGGACAAGCGCCCATGGATCGGACTCATGCACTATGCACAATAGGGTCACAAGAGTCCAGTGCTGAGGTATGCAGATGTGACTGAGCAGTAAAGAACCTTTGTGACAGAGCTGCCCTTGATGTCAGTCAACATTATGCTCACTGTTTGGCTTAATCTAGCCCTCTTTGATGGATTAGATTCACAGAGTCACTCGTTCATTCTTGGGTCCTTATATTTTTTACACAGTATGTCTCTTCCTAGCCTTAAATAGGGGTGGAAATTAACAGGTAAGTGGTGATATGATATTATATCAATAATTGTATCTTGATACAATCATATTGTGATTCTTTGTTTTTACAATTCAAAACAATGATATTTTACAATGTTTTACTCACTTGTTAACGGTTCATCCATCCATCCATCCATTACATTTATCTGTCCATCAATCCATCCATTAAATTGATCCATCCATCCGTCCATCCGTCCATCCATCTATTTATTACATTTACGTATCAATCCATCCATCCATCCATCCATTCATACATCTTTCCATCCATCCACCCATCACATTTATGCATCATCCATCAATCCTTTCATCCATACATCAATTTATTACATTTATGTTTCCACCCATCTATCCATCCATTACATTCATCCATTCATATATCCATCCATCCATCACATTTATCCATCCATCAATCCATCCATTACATTTATCCATCCATCTGTCCATCCATCCATCTATGTATTACATTTATGCATCATCCATCTAGCCATCCATTACATTTATCCATCCATATATCCATCCATACATGCATCGATTTATTACATTTATGTTTCCACCCATCTATCCATTACATTCATCCATTAATATATCCATCCATCCATACATCGATTTATTACATTTATGTATCTACCCATACATCAATACATACATACTGTACAAACATCTGTAAATCCATCCATTCATCCATTACATTTAAGTATACATCCATATATCGATCCATTACATCCATCCAGTGTGGGCGCTTACAGAGAAACCCCCCCACATGAATGTAACTTTCTTTGCATTTCAAATAGAGTGACACCCTGAGAGAAGTTCACTTGGTTCAGATCGTTGTGTCATTTAATTAAATCAATTCAAACACAGTTAAGAACTGAAACAATATCTACATTGAGTCCCTTCATCTGTAGAGCAAAGCATATTAGCATGAAAGAAAAAGAAAAAGAAAAATAAATATCTTCCCTCACCACTGCTCAAAAGATATAATGACAGAGAAAATAAGAGACAAAACGTAAGAGAAAAAAATGGCCATCAGTTTAAAGACTGTGGCTATTGTACACAGAAAGTGCATCAACAAATGTTCACAAACAATGCACAGCTGAAATCATACCCTGTAATTATGTTTAATGTAAATTAACCGGTTCAAAAACTATTTACCGTTTCATTTGACTCCCCGCCTGTAATTTTTATACATTAGCAATATAAAAATTGTGCAATTATGATTTTTTTTTATAGTAATTTAACAAAATAATCTACTATTTAGTAAAATGCTGCTGTTCATCGCTATGTTTTTGACTCTGAAATTAGGGCGTTTTCGTATTCTACATATAGCTTCAAATGTTGTTGGCTACTTTTAGTAGCTTGTAGTGTAGCTAACTACTTTTTTCAAAACAGCTTGACTGTAGCTTAACTACTTTACACTATGAGTAAAGCTGAGCTTCACAAGTTAGATGTGTTCAGACCGAAAATGGTCTTGCGCTAAAAAAGCTAGATGCAGTTCAACAAACGGAACAGAACACAAGTGTCTCGAGAAGTGTTTTTAAAAGTTCTTTTTAACTTGATAAAGCGTCTTAAAAAATGCGGCTGAACGCTGAAAAACAGCAAGATTTATAACTGTCATTTAACAGAGTTTTATATAGAAAAACAACTGAAAACAGCGCAGACAGATGCAAAAACGCATCCGGTGTGATCAGCCCCAAACAGCCAGGTTTCAAATCAATTCCTTCAACATCGCAAATCAAATTACAGCCATACAACTGGAAAAAATGACCATGTTAATGAACTGCGAAAGAGACAGAGAAAAAGCCAACAGCTAAAACTGTTAGATCGGCACGTTCCAGCGGAACTATTATGCGTGAATAAAACAGTAATGACCGCAGGCAGAGGACACAATCATCATTATTGTGATTGCACAATTAGACATCATAGGAATCGTTGTGCACTGTTACAGCACTGATTGACCTCACAAAACTGTGGGAAATGCTAATAAGATCTGATTGGGATTCACAGACAGGCCTCGAAAGGAACGGTTGACCCGTAAATCTAATTGGCTACTTTCTTTAGGCTGATCAATTGTGACAAGTCTTTGAATTTTCACTCTGTTGTTGGGTTCAGAGACCTGTAGATGCATCAGGGGTGAGTAGAACAAAAATAAACACTAGCTCATCTCTCTTCTTTTTCTGCAGGCTATACGAATCATCTATCTTGGAAAATAACAATAGAACCAAAACACTGCCAAATCAATTGCTGGAAAGAGAAAGACGGACTCCTCATATTGAAAACGTCAACTTTGTTCCAAAACCTAGTGAGCTGCCTTAGATAGGCAGCTGCTGTTAAAGGGCCGTTCACGCGAGACATTTCTTGGGTTTAAAACAAGCTAGAATGGAACAAAATAAAGGTGTCTCAAGACAATTTTAGTTATCTAACTGTTTTTGACTTGAAATGCCATAACAGAGCCAATAAATTCTCCAAGTGGCAAAAGAAAAAGAAAAAAGACAACCCAACTCATAACTAGCGCAAAGTGGATCACATTTTCTACAGCAAAACTCCAGCAACAGGTTGCAAAATGTTTGGACTCTTCCAGGTTAATTTCCTGAGCCACAGTTGAAGAGCTATCTATTCAAATCCTTCAATTTTGTCAAATGATTCTTGACTTTATGACTCGATTAAAGTGCATGCTTACACAAATGCAATTCAGATCTTACATTTGAAAAATTCTAGTAGTTTAGACACCACTCTACACGTATCATTAACCTTTGCTAAAAATGAAAACAAAAAATAAACAAAACAAGGGAAATTAAAGAAAGCCAGGCATTGTTAGGTAATTTTTAAAGAAAGAGTTCACTCAAAAATGTCCATTTTTGACCAACCTTTTTCCAAACATGTATGAGGAAAACAAAATTACAAATTTTTAGAAGTATCTTCATGCAGCTCTTTACATACAATGAAAGAGTTCATAGTGACCACATCTGTCAAGCTCCATAAATGAAGCGTCATGTTCTGCCGATTTTGAATCAATAATGTCAATGTCTCAACATCTTTTTTTTAATTTTTTTATCTGGACACAAATGTGTGCTAGAAATGACTTAAACTTATGTCAGTTCCTCACACAAAGTTGTATGTACTACTTTTGTGGTGCTTTTTGTTTCTTTTCAGAGTTTGACAGATGTGGTCACTATGAATTGTTATTAGATGCAAAAAGCTGCATAAAGATTATTTTACAGAGATCTCTAATTTTGTGTTCCACAGTGATATTGGTGTTCAAAGACATCAAAGCTGGGTGAACTATTCCTTTAATATACATGATTGTACAATGCATAAAGGCAACTAAATGCAAAGCAATCCGATTTAATCTTTTTGTTTACAACAGAATATTTGCCATGCATTCTTTATCCGTTTTATTTACAACTCACGCCTGAACCAAAAGTTCAAGTCAAGTCCAATTTATTTGTATAACAGGCGTCTCAAAGCAGTTGTACATGAAATTATGTTATAATTGAAAATGAATGAATATAATGCCAATATTAGTTATTTATGTTTAGAACTATTAGTGGTTAAAATTAGAAAACCAAGTGTTGTGGGTCAATGATAAAACAGAATGATTTTATATTAACTATAGGTTTTAGTGTTAAAGTCCTTGAAGTCATCCCGAATAAACTGAGGAAATACATGCAGATGCATTATCCTTTGATTTTAGCTAGTGAAGGCTTTTGGTAGTGGTTAATTCATTTTCTGTGTAGTTTAAGAAAGTTGTGTCCTCTTTATTTACCACAAAGACACAGACACACACAATACACCAGAGCGCAAGCTGTAAGATGTCAAGTGCTATCAGGCAGACAGATGTCAGCTGATTCACGTGCGCTCCTCACCTGTGTTATCGCTCACTCAGACACACGTAGGCCAATGGCTAAACGAGTCAGACACTACAGCAACAAGTATTCTTCTGACCATTTTAATATGTCACAACATCGTTCCAGCAGTGAGACAGAAAGACAAACTAATACTTTTCTCAAAAGTATTAGTGCTCACCTCAATTTTTGAATAGTCTGAAATTGCATGTTTTTCTCAAAGAGAAAATATTTGGAATCCAAATAACGTGCAGTGGAGTCCACCCGAGAAAATGCCTCCATTTTGAACACTTGGTTTAATGAAAATATTTTCATTTCAAATTATATCATCAGGTTGAGAAATTTATATAAGTACAGCATGCCCATTTTTGCTTTAGGGACAACAAGCGTTCAAGCTGGCATGAACTGCAAAAGTTGTTTAAAGTTGTTTAATTTATATTAAAACTGTAAATGAATTGTAATTATTTGTGAATAATTATTCAAATTTATACCACGGGTCTGTTGAATGCTTGATTCTGATTGGTTGACAGACATTCTGAGGTGTGCAATTATTTTCCAGTAAAGGAACAGCTATGAAGTAGTTCAAGTTCTTGGCCGCATAACGGTTCCATATCACTTCGCCAAATTATTTCAGTTATTTCAAAGAGCCAAACAGGATACCACAGCAAAATAACCAATTAATACAAAGACATTGGTTAAGTACATCGGATAAGAATGACAAACAATGTCTATATTGTCCTAAATATATTTCAATTTCGGTTGAAAAGCACCCTCGCGCTCCCTCTCTCTCTCTTTCGCTATACCCTATACGCTATACATATGCTATACACACGCTGACATCGACACACATGCACACGCACATGCACACACACGCACACACAGAGACATAAACGCACCACATGTGACTTGAATACTACAACAGTTTCTTTATTATCTGAAATATCTGTGGAAAGCACCCTCGTGCTCCCCCCCTTTCGCTCTCACACACACTCTCACACACGTGGACACACACATAAACGCAATGACGTACACACTTATTCGCGAGCGAAAAACAGAGCCGTCATGTCAGCATACACCTGCATCTCAGTGGTGCTGAAAACAGTAACACTTGACTTGTAACGGCCACTCCGCTGCACATCGTGACCATATTACCACCTTGGGTGTGCATTATCATCAATAATTCAATGTTCCATTGTCAATTATTCCTTACTTAAATATTAAAGCATTTTCACTATTGGACTTAGACTGCATATTCATTGTATATATGTTACCAGTACTGCTCGACCCGCTCCGAGCGAGATTCGAACCCGCGTCACCTAGCATGGGAGGCGGGCACACTAATGAGGAGGCTAAAGGCTACAGCCCCTAGCGTCAGTTGCTAGTGCACCTCTTGAAGCCAGGGGATCGAGGTTTACACACACTGCACATCTATCACGTACCAGCTGGCTCCCGTTACTCTCACCCCCCTAAACCTCACTCCCATCCGGGTCACGGCACCACTGTAACAGGTCCTGCTCGACCCACTCAGAGTGGGATTCGAACCGGGGTCTCCGGCATGGGAGGCGGGCACGTTCATGAGGAGGCTAAAAGCTACAGCTTCAAGTGTCAGTCGCTAGTGTGCCTCTTGAGGCCAGGGGAGTGAGATTTACACATACCACACAGCTATCACGTACCAGCTGGCTACTGTTACACATACTATTTACATTTTTCCACATTAATATTACGGGGATGGGAAAACATTTTCTCTTTGCCAAATTGATCTAGGAATTCAACAACAGTCCCTTAGAAGGTGCAGTTATCATGCTTATGGCTTTGCATTGTACATAGATTTTAGGAAATAAATTGGCCTTGTTTTGTAAACTGACACTTTTATACAAATTTAACAATGCATTTGATGATTTGGAAACAGTTCTCTTAAGTCCGATGAAGATGTGAAGAGTGAGATAAGAGTGAAATATCATAGTTCTGAATAGCAATACACCAATATTAAATCACAATATCGTATTGTGACCTAAATATCAATATTATATCATATATCCAGTTACCTTATGATTCCCACCCCTAACATACAGTGTGTCTATATATATACTGATATAAAAAACAGCACTAGACAGGCCCCATTTCCAGCAGCCATCACAACAATACCTTATCCTTGAGTAATAATGCTAAATTGCTAATTTGGTACTAGAAAATCACTTGCCATTATATCAAACACAGCTGAAAGCTATTTGGTTTGTTAAATGAAGCTTAACATTGTCTTTGTGTTTGTTTTTGAGTTGCCACAGTATGCAATAGACTGGCATGTCTTAAGGTCAATATTAGGTCAAAAATGGCAAAAAAGAAACAGCTTTCTCTAGAAACTCATAAGTCAATCATTGTTTTGAGGAATGAAGGCTATACAATGCTTGAAATTGCTAAAAAAACTGAAGATTTCATACAAAGGTGTTCACTACAGTCTTCAAAGACAAAGGACAACTGGCTCCAACAAGGACAGAAAGAGATGTGGAAGGCCCAGATGTACAACTAAACAAGAGGATAAGTACATCAGAGTCTCTAGTTTGAGAAATAGACTCCTCAGATGTCCTCAGCTGACAGCTTCATTGAATTCTACCCGCTCAACACCAGTTTCATGTACAACAGTAAAGAGAAGACTCAGGGGTGCAGGCCTAATTTGAAGAATTGCAAAGAAAAAGCCACTTTTGAAACAGAAATCCAGTATCTACCATAGCTTGGAAATACTGGCCACACAGAAAATCAGGTAAAGAGATCATTTTCAAATCCTGCTTACTGGGTCTGGAGTCAAGCTGTACTGACTGTATGTATGGGAATTGGTTGTAGGTGACTGGGTAGCTGGGCTTCTGAGGTGTTGCGTTTTCCTCTTCTGTGACTGAGTTAATGCTGCTCCAATAGCGCTTGGTTTCCTCAAAGTCTCTCTCTATCTGCGTTCAATCCTCACCAACTCTCTTACATCCGTCTCAGAGCCTTGTAGCAAACTAGCTATTTTGGGATTGCAGTTTCGCAGGATGGCTTGAACAATCTCCTTTTCAGGTATATCACTCTTGCATCTCAGACACAGGGCTCTATACTGGAAAGCAAAATCTCTGATACTTTCCTGGGCCAACTTTCTCCTTTCCAAAAGCCATCTTGCAGTTTCTGCTTCATAATCATTGGTTAAGAATGATCGCAGAAAGACTTCTTTGAACTGCTCCCAAGAACTTACATTTCTCCTCTGCGACCACCAATCTTTGGCAGTTCCTTTCAACACAGATGTAAGGGTGGCTAACACCTCTACATCACAAAGGGGGCATAAAGCCAATACTCCTCACACTTTTCGATGGAGACAGGGTCGTTGGCTTCACACTCACCAAAGCGTGGGAACTCGACATTGACAGGAGGATGGTAGGGAATGACTGGAGTATTGTCTGTGGGTAGTGAGGGAGTATAACTTCTCTGGATGTTGTAGGTTTTGTTAGAGACCTGAGAGACTGGCGGGGTGGGAAATGAGTTTGGAAGAATCTGTGCTGGCATTGACATCATGGGTGTAAACGTTTTGAGTTTTTTCTCAATCTGGGCATCACGTCTGGTAAGGCAATCCACTACTGACTTCCCCAGATCCTGGATGCTTCACTCCAACACCTTCTTGACCTGTGCACATTCCCTTTCCAGGCAATAATTCAGCTTATCTTCCACAGCTCTGCATCTGACTTCAACTTCAGGTTCACTCACCTTCTTCAGACAATCTGCCAATTACCCCTCAAGTGAAGTAACTATTTGTGTGAGTATTTCCACCAGGTCTAAAGCAAGGGTTTCGTCATCATTCTCCATAATCGTTACTGGCGGAGGAGGAGGAAAGTCATCACAGATGTCATCCCTGCAATATCTTCCACTTTCTGACTCATGCTCTTCTTCAGAGTCGATATAAAGTTCACTGAAGGTGGTGATGAGATCTCTTCTATTGACGAATGGACCCGCAGTAAAGTCAGGTTCAAGCTTGAGCTCTCCACCTGTCCCTGAGCAGAGGTCGGCCATGGCAGTAATGACTCTTTAATGAAATGTAAGTTCCCCGTATGGGCCACCACTATATAACTGTCTCAAGCCTTTCTTCTTAAACCCAGCTACATTAGATTAAAGTTTATTTTTTTCTAGCAATAGTTTAAGTCATAAATCATACAAAAGAGTCTTTGAAATAATGAAAAATAGAAAAACTTGTATTATAAGAATAGAAGTGTCAGATGATAAAACCCAAATCAAATTCGTATATGATTGCTGAAATATGCACAACAGTAGTTGTGCATTTCATCAACACAAATTATCAAATTGATTAGCATGAACAGTAACCATAAACCACCAACATGAAAGCAGTGCGGTAACACCGCAATCACTTTATCTCAATGCACTGGAAATGCACAACAATTTCAGGAAAAAAAACAAACAAATAAACATGTAACAGAATTTCTGGAGAAACTAACACGACTTCGGGTTGAGAGTGAGCAATAAACAGTAAAAAAAAAAAAAAAAATTCTTATCTTAAGGGCTTGATGAGGAGTTGTCCCAGTCTTATGAATGTCCAAGTGGTGTGGTATGATGATTAATCCAAGTAAAGTGAAAAAGGAAAAATCCAAAAGTAATCCAAATAATAATATAATAATAATAATAATAAAAATATGTTTAATTTATATAGCACCTTTCCAAAGCTCAAGGACGCTTCACAATAAAGAACAGTAACATGACAAACATATAGACAATCATACGGACAGTGGACAGTTGCCCAGTCCGGAACAGAAAGCAAATGCAGTTGCATATAGCAGATAACAGATCAAACAAACAATTAGACACTTCAATCCAGTACAAGCATACAAATACAATGAGCAGTACATGATGCATATACACATTATAACTGATAATACTGAGAGAACAAATAGGTTTTGAGCTTAGTTTTGAATTCAGTGTTGGAGGTAGTAGTTCGGAGTGCCAGGGGAATTGAGTTCCATGTCTTAAGTGCCACAACAGAAAAAGACCTGCCACCCATTAACGAAAGACGGAATCTAGGAACAAGAAGAAGATCGCACCCAGAAGATCGGAGTGAGCGAATAGGAGTATAGGGAGAAAGTAAATCAGAAAGGTAAGAAGGAGCTAGACCGTGGAGTGACTTAAATGTAGGCAGTAGAATTTTATATGCGTTACAGGATGCGACAGGTAGCCAGTGAAGGTTAAATAGGATGGGAGTAATATGTGCAGATCGTTTAGTGTAAGTTAGTACTCTCGCAGCAGAATTTTGAATATATTGCAAGCGGGAGACAGAGTGTGCCGGTAGTCCAGAAAAAAGGGTGTTACAGTAGTCAAGGCGAGATGTAGTAAATGCATGGACTAATGAGTCAGCATCTTTCGGGCTAACGTAGGGACGAATTTGGGCGATACAACGAAGTTGGAAAAATGCTGCTTTAGAGAGTTTGTTAATATAGGCATCTAGGAATCAATGAAGGGTCAAGAAAGATACCTACGTTTTTGAATGTGGCAGATGGGAAAATTAGAGTACCATCAATGTCACAGCTAGGGACATTAATTATATTTTTTGTTAGTGTTGATGGTCCAATGATTATGATTTAAGTTTTACTCAAGTTTAATTTGAGAAGGTTGGAGTTAAGCCAGCCCTTCAATTCATTGACACAAGAGGATAACGTGGCAGTCTGGTGAATAGAATCTGGCTGGCAAGCTGTATATATTTGTATATCATCAGCGTAGCAGTGATAGTTGAAACCATGACGTTGAATAATTTGTCCAAGAGGCATAATGTAGATAATGAATAGTAATGGACCAAGAACTGAGCCCTGAGGAACACCTTGTTTGAGTGGGACAGTGGGGGATTTGTAATTGTGCATAGAGATGTAGTGTTGCCTATCCATGAGATATGAAGAGAACCAGGATAATGCAACGCCTGAGATACCAATCTCTGTAAGGCGAGAAAGTAGTAGTTTGTGACAGACAGTGTCAAATGCTGAGCTGAGGTCAAGTAGTAAGAGAATGGATAGATTGCCCGAATCACCAGAGAGTAAAAGGTCATTTACAACCTTTACTAGAGCAGTTTCAGTACTGTGATGTAAGCGGAAACCAGATTGAAATATATCAAACAGATTGTTGTGAGCTAGAAATGATTGCAGTTGAATGGCGACAACCTTTTCCATGATTTTAGAGACACCCTTACTCAGAGGCACCCCCTAGTGACATGGAAGGAAACCGCACCTATTGTGACAGGCTCTGACTGTTACAGTTGTATAAGAGTCACTGTTGTGTGTTTGTTTTTAGTGTGTAAATGAGTGTAATGTCCCCACTAAACACATCGCAAATGCCCCGCCCTTGAACAGTTTTTACAACTCACACGGAGCTGAATAAAAAGTCTGAATCTAATGTCAAATCGGTACATGCCTTAAGAAAAATCAATGCGTTAAACATTTTAAATTAATCGCATGCATTAACGCTGACAGCACTATATACTGTGTGTATATATATATATATATATATATATAAATAAATATATATATATATACACACACACACACACACACACACACACACACACACACACACTTCATATTATATTTTGGGACACACAAATTCTAATTTTGCATAGTATACAGAGTAAGTAAAAAGGCTATGCTTTGGGGACAAAATTGTACCCAAACGGGAGCTAAATCTGGAAATATCACACTCTGTAATTGGGAAAAAAACAATTCATAAACCAAGTGAATCATGTTTTTAATTTTAAATATGCACATTGGCTACAACAGCAGAAGACCACGTTGGGTTCTGTCAGCCAAAAACAGAAAGCTGAGGATGAAGTGGGTCTACCATCTGTGTACCTCAGAAGAAATCGAGATTCATCAGATCAGGCTATGTTTTTCCACTCTTTAATTGTCGAGTTTTGGTGAGCCTGTGCCCACTGCACCCTTAGCTTTCTGTTCTTGGCTGACAGAAGTGGAACCTGACATGGTCTTCTACTGTTGTAGCCCATCCACCTCAAGGTTTGACGTGTTGTGCATTCTGAGATGCTATTCTGCTCACTACAATTGTACAGAGGTGTTATCTGAGTTACTGTAGCCTTTCTGTCAGCATGAACCAGTCTGGCCATTCTCCATTGAGCTCTCTCATCAAACAAGGCATTTCCGTCCACAGAACTGACACTCACTGGATGCTTTTTTCTTTTTTGGCACCATTCTGAGTAAATCCCAAAATATCAGCAGTTACAGAAATACTCAAACCAGCATGTCTGGCATCAAAAATCATGGCACGGTCGAAATCACTTTGATCACATTTTTTCCCTATTCTGATGGTTGATGTAAACAATAACTGAAGCTCCTGACCCGTATCTACATGACATTATGCATTGCACTGCTGCCACATGATTGACTGATTAGATAATAGCATGAATAAGTAGCTGTACAGGTGTTCCTAATAAAGTGCTCAGTGAGTGTATATCGAATAAAGTAAAACTGCCTAAATCCTCCATTTCCTAATCCCAGAACTGTCTTTTTTCAAAAAAGTCCTGATACTATGAAACCAGACATCTGACCAAACAAAAGAAAATGGAAACGTCTGCAAGACACAGCAAGAAATTATATCAATACAAAAGAATTGACTTCACAATGAAGAGGACTGAGGATGTCGAATTTGATGGAATTTCTAAGGATTTGATGGCTCTTTTTTGCTGGTATGGCAGTTTGATTGCTCAGCTTATAGACTGCTGCTTCGCCAAGTCACCTACACTTGTTTCTATTTAACCTTGTTCGCACAGATGTAAAATATCCCTTAATACACATTGCAATCTTCATCTGAAGATATTAAATATCTATAATATATTAATATCTGAAAATATTTCTGATCTTATGAAGCTTTCAATTAGTCAAAAGTGGATTAAAGAACCAGTGAACACTTTTAGTATCCAATGGCATGTTTAAATTTGCTGTAAAAAAAAAAGAATAAAAAAAAAATAAAAGTTGCTTTGATTAGCGTCATGTGGTTTAGAGCAAATATTTTACATTGTGAAAGAAGTTGGATGAGTGACGTGGTACCATTAAAGGAGTGATACTTGGAATTCCGCATTCCCTATATTGGATGGTAAAATGTATAACCTGTAAAGGCATATGTAATTCTAAGACGAAGCACACATAGACACACAGTTGAGGCTTTGGGTCCAAACAATTGCATTAATCACAGGTAGCAGACATAGAACGCAGAGACAGAGAGAGAGAGAAAGAGATACAGAGGGATAATGAATCTTGACTAAGGAGTGATCAGTCTGCATTAAGAGCTCACAGCCCTAACCTTTTAGGCAGTTAGCAAAGTGCACAAAAAAACCCATTAGTCCATTAAAGGGATCTCAGTTCACTTGGCAGCCATGTTCATAACTACTGCCGAATGCTATTTCCTATGGATACAAGTACAGCTTCTATCTATTTGAATGGGGAAAGACCAAAATTTCCAAAACGGTCGGTAAAGATTATGAGCAGAGAACCTATTACAAAAGGGCAATCAAATCTGACAACAATGGTATCATAAATTATGCTAGTTTAGCTCAGATCACTCAAAAACAAACACTATTTTTCAGGCTGGTCCAGCCAATGCACATGCACGTTTTCAGCGAATGGCGATGTCTCTATCAAAAAAGGTGACTGGCTCTTTTATCTGTAAGGCATGACTTCCATTTCTGCAGCGGCCATATTTAGCAGTACAATTTCTCCCATTCATAAGTATTCTAGTGACTTGTCTCATTCTATACAGTCTCTGAAAAAAAACATCAAAAGACACAGAGCCCTTGTGGCATACAGTCTGCATTGGCATGTAAGCATTAGCTAGCTCAATTCATGACATTAAAAGTTATTATTACTTCACTTTTAGATTCACACATTTACAAACCACTTCGGTTTCACATTCTTTGCCATTTTACTACACCTAAAGTTAAAAGAGAACCGTTTCTATTTCCATTGTGCCTTGTAGGCATTATTAGCTCCAAACACATGCACAGACACACACTTCAAAAATTGACATAAAATGGAATACTATCCGAGACAGTCACCTTTGGCAATCTATTTTCAAATTATATTTTGGGACACACAAATTCTAAGTTTGAATGGTATACAGTAAACATAAAAAAAAAAAGCTACACTTTGGGGACAAAATTGTACCCAGAAAGGATCTAAATCTAGAAATATCATATTCTCTAATTGTAAAAAACAATTAATAAATCAAGTGAATCATGTTTTTAATTCTAAATATGCCAAAAAGCTTTCTTTTATGTGCTGGGTTATACTCTATTAATTATAATTAGCTTTATATAAAAACAACTGAAGTCTATGGTGTGTCCTCATTTAGACCATTAACAGCTGTGCTTGATCAAACTCTCAGACTTTTGGGTTGCCACAGTGAGAAAGAGCAGCTGACTTGTTTTCCAAAAGCACTGAATACGAAATGACAGTTAAATAAGATTCATCTCTCATTATAATCACACAGTCATAATTTATTCATCATGTTAGAATTATTTTGGTATGGAAGTGTTGTGTTCATTATGCACACACCTGTACGAGTCTCTGAAGCAGATTTCTGAGAGCTTCATTAAGCAAGATGGGGGAAAAACAAACAAAAACAACACACATTTGCATTGACTCAACATAATGCTAATTATACCAGTGTATGGAAATTTGATAATTGATTATCTGAGCCATAAGTCTTGGGATGGATGGATGGAATAATTGACATACAGACAGAGAGATAGATAGATACACAGACAGACAGAATGACCGATTGATAGACAGACAGAACGACAGAAGATGGATGGATGGACGGACAGACAGATGGATACAATGATTGACATACAGAGATAGATAGATACACAGACAGACAGACAGCACGATCGATCGATAGACAGACAGAATGACAGAGGATGGATGGATGGACAGACGGACGGATGGATACAATGATCGACATAGACAGACAGATAGATAAATACACAGAGAGACAGACAGAATGATCGATTGATAGACAGACAGAATGACAGAAGATGGATGGATGGACGGACAGGCAGATGTATACAATGATCGACATACAGACAGACAGACAGATAGATAGGTACACAGACAGACAGACAGAATGATCGATTGATAGACGACAGAACGACAGAAGATGGATGGATGGACGGACGGACGGTAGATTGATCGATCAATAGACAGTCAGAACGACAGAAGATGGATGGATGGAATAATTGACATACAGACAGAGAGATAGATAGATACACAGACAGACAGACAGAATGACCGATTGATAGACAGACAGAACGACAGAAGATGGATGGATGGACGGACAGACAGATGGATACAATGATCGACATACAAAGATAGATAGATACACAGACAGACAGACAGAATGATCGATTGATAGACAGACAGAACGACAGAAGATGGATGGATGGATGGATGGATGGATGGACGGACAGGCAGATGTATACAATGATCGACATACAGACAGACAGACAGATAGATAGGTACACAGACAGACAAACAGAATGATGGATGGATGGACGGTAGATAGATAGATCGATAGACAGTCAGAATGACAGAAGATGGATGGATGGAATAATTGACATACAGACAGAGATATAGATAGATACACAGACAGACAGACAGAATGACCGATTGATAGACAGACAGAACGACAGAAGATGGATGGATGGACGGACAGACAGATGGATACAATGATCGACATACAGAGATAGATAGATACACAGACAGACAGACAGCATGATCAATTGATAGACAGACAGAATGACAGAGGATGGATGGATGGACAGATGGACGGATGGATACAATGATCGACATAGACAGACAGATAGATAGATACACAGAGAGACAGACAGAATGATCGATTAATAGACAGACAGAATGACAGAAGATGGATGGATGGATGGATGGATGGACGGACAGGCGGATGTATACAATGATCGATATACAGACAGACAACAGAATGAACGATTGATAGACGACAGAACGACAGAAGATGGATGGATGGAATAATTGACATACATACAGACAGAGAGATAGATAGATACACAGACAGACAGACAGCATGATCGATTGATAGACAGACAGAATGACAGAGGATGGATGGATGGACAGACGGACGGATGGATACAATGACCGACACAGACAGACAACAGAATGAACGATTGATAGACGACAGAACGACAGAAGATGGATGGATGGAATAATTGACATACAGACAGAGAGACAGATAGATACACAGACAGACAGACAGCATGATCGATTGATAGATAGAGAGAACGACAGAAGGTGGATGGATGGATGGATGGATGGATTGATGGACAGACGTATGGACGGATGGATGGATGGATGGATACAATGATCGACATACAGACAGATACACATACAGACAGACAGAATGATCGATCGATAGACAGACAGACAGGCAGAACGACAGATGGATGGTTGGTCGGATATATGATAGATAGGTACACAGACAGACAGACAGAACGACAGAAGATGGACAGACGGTCGGACTCTGCACGTCTCTGACTGGCCGGTTGTAATGAGCATGTTACATAACGGCCAATCACGAGAGGGTGCACAATGGTCCTTGTAACAAGGCTGGCCATTTAAATTCTCCAAATTTAAATTGTAATTTTGTGCTCCACACAGAGCACAAAACAGACAGACACTTCAGTACTGTGAACAGTTCTGAGTTTGTGTGAGTGACTGCAATAATATTATAGTTTGTAAATGTGTTGTGTCTAATTAAAGGTAATGAGCTTAAAATCCAAAACTGGCTTTCTCTCTGATATCAAGCTATCTAGTCTCTATGATATTCTGGTCCCTAAATATGGCCTTAAATGACCTTAAATCACTCACTCTTTCCCTCCTTTCTCTGGACTCTAAATGTAAAAGCTTCCTGTCTAGTTCTCTTTAGCTGTGAGCATTCAGAACGGTTGGGCTTCATAAACCTGCTGAGAAAAACAAGTGTCTAATCACGCTACAATCCCCACTACTGTGCCATGGAAAGGTTTAAATCATGTGACCGCAGGCAGGGTGTGTGCATGTTGACTCCAGCGTCAGAGTTTAACAGGGGCTTGGGGCAAAAATTTAATATATTGGAGCAAAAAATGCCCATGTAGCTTCTGTGATGAATTCCAAAAATCCTTTTCTTAAGCAGCAATTTAGGCTTTTTTTTTTTCTTTTCTAAAAACAGGAGAAAACACCACCACCACCACCACCACCACCAACAACAACCTGTCTGTTGGGTTAGAAACTTAATACAAGATATTCCCTGAAAACAAGTATTAATATCTTCCACAATTAAAAATCTTGTTTTAAGGCTGTTTAGATACAGTATTTTTACTGGAAAGTAAGACTAACTATATTCTAGTCCTAGATATATAGTAAATAATACATAAAGTGGTATACTTCTTTTCTCACAAATGGAGTCCAAATTGTTAAAGTGAACAAAACCTTGTCATCGGCAGTTAAAAGAAACGTTGGAGCACCCCAGGGCTGCGTTAGTTCTGCCATGCTTTTTACCTTGTATACAGACGACTGTCGTACAGACAGGTCTAGTCAATACATCTTAAAGTACTCCGATGATACTGTGTTAATATCTGTGTTAAGTGACTCAGAGAGCCCTGGATTGCACCAACAGGGGGTGACTAAATTGGTAGAGTGGTGTGACAACAATGCCCTTTTTATTAATATCAAAAAACTGAAGAGATTGTATTTGGGGTCAACATCCGATGCTCATACATTGCCTGTTGTTATACACAATGAAACTATCAGACAGATAGGGACATATAAATACCTAGGAGTAATGATAGATAATATGCTATCGTGGAAAGATCATACGGACAGTATCTGTAAAAAGACAAGGCAGAGAATTTATTTCCTTCGACGTCTTAGGTCCTTTGGAGCAAGAAAACAGATTCAATATCATCATATCATATTGGCTATTATCACATAAAATACAAGAACTAATTATTCAAATTGAGAATTCATCTTAATGAATAAATTAAATGTATTTTACTAACATAAAAAATGACACAATGTATTTATTATTACAAATATGCCCTTATAACACCCTCATAAAAAAATTAATAAATACAAAAACCTTTGAATATTAAATCCAGGGGGTAAATATTGTCCTTTTATGTTCCACAGAACAAAGAAAGGCATTAGGGTATGGACAACACGAGGGTGAATATCCAACAAAGTTTTGCTTCTCAAGTAAATGCATCTTGTTAAACGCCATTTAGATATTTTTACTTGAAAACAACGATAATACTGGTTAAGAAAATTACTTTTGCAGAGCAGCATCTGATAATTTTCTTAATTCAGGGCTTGACATTAAGCATTGTGATGTATTTGTCCTCTTATAAAAAAAAAAAAAAAAAAAAAAAAAAAAAAAAAACATTGTCCAGAAAGAAAAATTGCTGTTGTTTTCTCTAAAATTAGCAGTAAAAATGGCTGTTTAACGTTAACAAAATGCATTAAAATTCTAACAAAATACTGTTTATTTAATACAGTATGTGGGTCGCTGACAAATAACACTGTAACTGTGAACTTTTATCAAGATTGAAGATTTGTCAACATATGAAAATTAAATCAACAACCCCACACCTTTACACTTCACATGTCCTCTCTAGAAACATCTCTTTCATCCCTGAAAAAACAGAGACATTATCAAATATCAGATGGAACAACCCAACAAAAAAAGTATAATATTTATGTCATATAAAAATGAATAGTATTTGTTAAAATTACTTTTACCTCAACAAATTATATATATATATTATATTTAAATAATCAAATATAAAAATAAAAAAACCAATTGAGTCAAGTGTAAGGAAAATATGATACTACTTTTTACTTGATGGTTGTACGACCTGACATTTTAGTTATTAAATAAAATATGTGGATGTGTTCAAAGTGTTTGGTATGTTCAAAACCACATGAAACCAATATAAATATAGTATTTATTTTTATTATTTTTTTATTTTTTTAGATTATGTAGATAATAGAGAGGGAGAAGGATGTGCAAAAGCTGATTTCCTATATTCACGCAGATTCTGGAATTAATACAAAGACAATACTCAGAGTCCCGTGCAGAATTTCAGGCACTGTAGATTATTTTCAACAGCAGGACATTTTTTTTTTATTTTTTAATAAGTGATACAGGAATATGCTAAATCACAAATAAACCCTGTATTCTTATCATTATTAAGGTTTCAGTCAGGCAACTTGTCCGGTCAGGCAAGTAAAATTCACTTTGACTTGCGCTTGCAAAAATCCACTTGTCCCAGACAAACGGACAAGCGTTAATGTCAAGCCCTGTAATTATTCTATTCTAGGCTTAAGTACACTGTGACTAGTAAGATGACTAGTCACAGTGTACTAACTAGTAAGACTGACATACTTTTCATTACACAAGTTTTTACACAAGTAATGTTAGTCTTCCAAGTAAATCTTAATGGTATAAAATTAAGTAAAATCCACGTAACCTTATGACATAATATTGATGAAAATGTGTGCGTAAATTTAACTTGAACATTTTAGTAAATACCGTAATCTTTACTTACAAATATCATATACATGGTACTTAAACAAGTGATGTGTCGTTCATGAACAATCAGTCTTTTTTAAACGAATCGTTCTCGTTCACCTCCATGCACTGACTCATATTTCTCGTTTACTGACGTCTTTCCCTATCGAAGCCAATGAGCTCTAGTTTGAAGCACGAGACTGCTTTAGTGGTTTTTCATGTCTGTAAAGATTATAGCATGAGTCAATTCGCATTCTCATTCGAGTGCGGGCTGTGAAGGAGAATATCATAGGTTTCAATCACTGAACTAATACACAATTCACTAAACCAGCTGAGTCGTTCGTTTGAGTCTAAACGAGCCGAGATGTCTCGTTCACGAATAAATTGAATGTACTGGTATGCTCGTTCATGAACGAAATTAATGAATCACTGACTGACTGAATGAGAGGAGGTATCTCTTCGTTCAGCTCGGCATGTGAGTCAGTTTCGTTTAACGAGGAGAGAAAGGAGTGAAATGCACTAAGAAAAGTTTATAGGTATGCACAAAACATAATCCCCAATTTATGAATGTGTAAAAATGACTGGAATGCTTTGGTGCACTTTATTTGATCTTTTCTTGAACTTTTACTATGTCTTGATAAAAGTGAAGCCCAGCATTTGACAAAAAATAAGAAAAATAATACCTGTTTTCTTGTCATTTGTGGCGAAAACGGTTATGGTAAGTGTCTTTGTACATTTTTAGACATGCAAATTTCACTTATGATTCTTTGTCCAGCTGTTAAAGTATGACTATAGCGTGAGCCAACAGCATTAGAGTATTGGCTGTGAAGAAGCATATCACTGGTTTGACCCACTGAAGTCATCAGGCCTCTTAAAAATAATAATAATAATAATAATAATAAAACATGTCCAATATTGAGAACATCTTTAAACCTTATTTCAATAAAATGTGTAGCTAGCTAGTCATCAGCATTAATATTTCAAGCAGTGAAATTATCATCATCATTTGGTGAAGAGCTCAAACATTTGTTTAGGCATCAAATATTTAGAAGCTAAATGTAGTGGTTGACACAATAATGGAGAAAAAGCATTACAAATAAAAGAAAAGCATGGGGCAACATCACCTATAGGCGCAGATCAATATGCAAAGTTTCAACTGAAAAGATTGTGCTTCACGAAACCTTTAATAATCATCAGTGACTCCAAAGGAAAATGTGTATTTTGTTTGTGATTGCATGTGTTTGACAGGCCACACATTGTTGTGCATCTAGAGTTTGATTTCTGTGAATTTGTCAGTAAATGGGAAGACATCTGTAGATATCAGCCTGGTTAGAATCGTATTTATTTAACACAACATGCGCCTGTGAAATTTGTTTTGGAGACTTGTATGTGATGTGACCATAGAAGTGTTTTAAATCGAATTGTAAGAACGTTAATATGAATATCTGATGTAAGAATGTGTGAGATGTAACAATTTAAATCAAAGACAAAAACGTCAACTAAAATCTAGATCTAAAAACTAAAAAGACCTGTTACGATTTGTGTGTATTAACAGCGTTTACCTCAACGCAAATTTTAAAATAAGAAGTTTATCAAGGATTTATCAAATTTTATTTTCGCCAGAACTCGATGGCATATTTGTAGAATATTCCTTGTATTAGGCCACCAAAAGGAATATATGAGTCAAAAGTATAGAAAATGTCTATTATTCCCCACAAACTTTGCTTTTGTGACCAGGACAGTGATATTTTGAAATGTACCTATTTCCAATGAGAAAACAGGCGAATTTGTGTCTTTTCGTTCACATGAAGTCAGAAAAAAACAACATATGAATCTAAAATCCTTCTTTATCTGTGGTCTGACGAAGACACCGGCTTTGACCTTTTCCTCACACAGCTTAGGGAAGAAGTCTTGAAGGTACATGAAGGCTGCCAATTCCTTATCTAGAGCTCTGACAAATTGCTTCATAAGGCCCAATTTGATGTGCAGTGGTGGCATCAGCAGCTTCCGGGGGTCCACCAGTGGCTCCCACTTGACGTTGTTCCTCCCCACAGAGAACTCGGTCCGCTGAGGCCAGTCCCGCCTGTGGTAGTGCGCCTTGGTGTCCCTGCTGTCCCAAAGGCAAAGATAGCAGGGAAACTTGGTAAAACCGCCTTGGAGACCCATCAGGAATGCCACCATTTGAAGTCTCCTATGACCTCCCAGCCGTACTCATTATACTTCAAGGCGTCCAGCAAAGTCTTGATGCTGTTGTAATCCTCTTTGAGGTGCACCGAGTGAGCCAGGGGAAGAGACGGGTACTTGTTACCATTATGGACCAGCACGGCTTTGAATATTACTTTAGTATAAATACATGTTCATTTGGATTCATATGTTGTTGTTTTCTGACTTTATGTGAATGAAAAAACACAAATTCGCCCGTTTTCTCAATGGAAATAGGTACATTTCAAAATATCACTGTCCTGGTCACAAAAGCAAAGTTTGTGGGGAATAATAGCCATTTTCTATACTTTTGAGGAACAACCAATCAGGAAATAACACTTACTACCCAGAAAAAAATAAATTCAAATAAATACATTTGTTACACCGTAACACATGTAAACATACTGAGATAGCTAGTTCGAATCCCAGGGCGTGCTGAGTGACTCCAGCCAGGTCTCCTAAGCAACTAAATTGGCCGGTTGCCAGGGAGGGTAGAGTCACATGGGGTAACCTCCTCGTGGTCACTATAATGTGGTTCGTTCTCGGTGGGGCGTGTGGTGAGTTGAGCACGGATGCCACGGTGGATGGCGTGAATCCTCCGCACGCGCTATGTCTCCATGGCAACGCGCTCAGCAAGCCACATGATAAGATGCGCGGGTTATTGGTCTCAGACATGGAGACAACTGGGATTCATCTTCCGCCACCCGGATTGAGGCGAATCACTACGTGACCACGAGGACTTAAAAAGCGCACTGGGAATTGGGCATTCCAAATTGGGTGAAAAAGGAAAAAAAAAAAAAAAAAACAATAATAATAATAATAATAATAATTATTATAATAATTCCGTTCCCACAGACACAAACATATTTTCAAATAACAAATAATGCAGTTTGATGGTCTGTCAGATTTATTTATGGCCAGTAGCTTTTCTAAATTCACCTGGCATTAACATTGTGGCAAAAAGTTAATTATGTACCTTAAAGATAAGAAACTAAAACAATCTGTAGCCTGCTAAGACACTCTGATCTTCACTGATTATGTATGTTATCTATCCTTCTAACTTGTTCTTCTTGTTCTTTGAGGGAATAAATTGTGTATTTTTTTGTCGGCCAGTATGTGCTCTGGATTTGAGTGCATGTGTGTTCTTGTCAGTCAAGCTCTGCTCTGGGAGCGTGTGACTAAGAGGTTAACCTTTGTGAGCAAGGAAGCCATTATTTAGTTCAGCAAAGATCCTCCTGGGTGTGCATGTGTGTGTTGGTTTGATCGATTTGGCTGCACACAGTGATTATCTCACCTGCTGAATCCAATTAAAATACCCCCACACATACATAGAACAGCCGCTACAAACTGTGTAACACACGGGCTGAAGATTGAAAAGATAGAATCTGAACTGCAAATACATCTGACATCTATTAATAGAAGTGCATTAGCCTGTCATTTACAGTCAATAAAACCCAAAGCCATTAACTCTCAACATGACTGCAATAATCCAAAAACCCTTTGGGATTGAGAACTCCCATGATTTATTAAAAAATTATATTTTGTGGTCTGCTGGCTTTGCAAGAGGGAAGAACTTCTTGTGAAAACAGGAAAAAGATCTCCTGAGTTGGAAGAGCTCTCTGCATCTCTATGGATACAATGTCTAGAAGGGCACAGTGTCTTTGATAGTCTCAGCCTCAGACATGCTGCCCATAGACCATTTACGGACTGCCTGATTATAATGCAAACAAAAATGTCCAGAGCTTTCTCAAAACAGAAAGCTCCAATCTTATTGCCTGACTTGACATAACTTCCAAGAATCAGGGTGCACAGGTTTATGATTGTCTGCTGGGAAACAAATTCATGTTTATGTACGGTAAGTTTCTAGGTTCCTGCATTTAGCACCATGCACATTTTGTCAACAATGTTTTGAGCAACGAATCAAATATTTAAAGATATTCAATTATATTATTGTCAATGAGATATCCTCGAGCAGAACTGTACATTCAGTGTTCTCAAAATTTATGTTATGTAATGTAATTGGTACCATTACCGTTGTTGGTCATTTTACATGTTGGTCAGATGCTCTATTCCTGTCTAAGTGGGCGGTTCTTGCCGAGAATCAGTTATAAAGTGGACCGGACTTCGTGCCAAAGCTCTGGCTCAGCAAGTTTTCAAGGCTTAGTGGGTTAAAGCAAATGACACTGAAGAGAATCCATCATAATGTCAGCTAGAATTTATATAGGAGTGTCGGGACTATAATTCTCTTTAAGTCTGAGTCATCAAAACATGTCATTTCTCTGTCTCTGTGGACACTATAGTTCTATTCCAAAACCAAGTAAGCTAGCTACATACAGCATTTTAAGGTGCTTTTCTGATGTAAAGGCTGTTCCAAACAGTGGGAAGCATAATTGTACTGCCTTCGAGGAACCTTGTTTTGCCAAAATCAATGGCAACATCACATATATCCTTTGCAGAAAAGACAATCTCAGAATGCGTTGCAATGAACTCGTGGAAAAATCACCCAACATGGCGGAATTGTTAATTATAAATACTCATATTTCATCAAATACCAAGAAAATTCCAAAGAAACGGTTCAATCCATTAAAGACAGACAGTTTTATCCAATATACATTGTGAACTATGTATTTTTATGCTTATTATGTTGGCTTGACAATGCCAACAAAAATCCCTAAACCAAGGTCAAAAGGATCAACTGTAACTCCTCCAACAGCTTTCAAGCTACATCCGCCAATCTTGGCACAGACCTTCAGACTGTTCTGACTTGAGTAGATATGTCTCTTCTGAGTGATAGGAATTGCGGTTTTCGCACACCGGATGATCAAATCTGCAAAAAACCTATAGACTTACATTGATGGAATGTTCAAACAGGCCAAGACTTTTTAAACTCCAACTCCAGCATAATTGACGAAGGACTGTTGAATCATTGAAAAATAATGCTCACCCCGAGGTCGTAATGTGGTCAAGACGCACAGCAGAGGTTGTGCATTATTTTTCAATAATTCAATGGAGATTGGAGTTGGAGATTAAAAAGATTGCATGTTGGATTATCTATATTTGCTGCGGCTCTCGTGAGCAGTAACATCGCTTCAAATTGCCAAGATGTAAGTTTAAGTATACTTCTCAGTGTCGCCATTCTTGTACATTTTCAGTTGCTAAAAAACTGTTTACAACCCCAGTAAGTCGAATGGATGCCCTTACATGAAGGCCCTGCTTGTTTGGGAGAGTGGAAGTGCTAGGGTGCTTTCCACAGAAAAAAATACATTTAGGATATTACAGACATTGTTTGTCATTCTTATCCAATGTACTTAGTCAGTGTCTTTGTTTTAATTGGTTATTTTGCTGTAGTAGCCTGTACTGCTCTTTGAAATAACTGAAATAATTTGGCAAAGTGATATGGAACCATAATGCAGTCAAGACCTGGAACTATTTCATAGCTGTGCCTTTACTGAGAAATAATTGCACACCTTAGAACATCTCTTGCTTTTTTTTTCTCTACAAACTACAAACTTAACTACAAACAAGGCAATCAAATGCTTTAATAAGCCAACACCAAAGTTTGTATTGACAAACTTTTCCTCTCTAGATAGTGTATAACATCATTCATTAGCTTAGCAATGTGTTAAAGTCAAACTCTGTTAGAATGAAACCTGAATCGAGTCTCCAACATTAGCAGCACTGTTTGTTTGCTGCACAGAGTTGCTTCCTACATAGTGTTTCAGATATGTCACTTATAAGGTTCCATTTTGGTTAGCATACTGCCTTAAAAGGTAGATAGCAAAACAGCTCACTAGTTTTTAAAACACAGCTTGCCATTTCTTTGCAGACCTGTTGACAGTCAGTGGTGATCTACCACCCAGGAACAGAGGGAGGAACGCACAGCGCATAAAACAGCCACCTAAAATGCCCTCCAACCAGCCACTGATTTCAGAACAACTGATCGATCAAGCCGTCTAACCATTAATAAAGAGAGAGCGAGAATGGAGCTGATACTAGACCCTTGGGCGCAGACAGGTAGATTTAATTATTGTATGTAATCAATACAGGACTATATTTCAGCTGCTCTGACTGATCAACGGCTGTCTCGTACAATCATAAGGTCTGGCAGCTTGCTAACATCGAATCGCTGCTCCATTCCAGCTGGCTTGCATGCTCAAAGCAGTGGTTTAATTAATATTTCAATTAATTAATTCAGAAATAAACTACTAAAACTATAAAAATGTCTAGGTCTGTAATACTGAGATGGAGGAGACGTTCTGAATACAGTGCAGCTCAACCTGTTCCTTTATCAACCTGACTCAACGTAGTGTGTGTGTGCACATGGTCCGTCCACACTGAGGCCGTTGTGAAGAAGGCTCATCAGCGCCTGTTCTTCCTGAGACGGCTGAGGAAGTTTGGAATGAACCGCCACATCCTCACACAGTAGTCACAACAGCTGAGACAAGCTATGAAAAGTGTGGTGAATTGAAAACCAGGGACAGACTGGTGGTTGCTAGGGCATTGCTAAGCTGTTGCTAAAGGCTATACGTAATGTTTACGCATGCCGTAACAGATTGCGCATGGTCATGCACTCAGCTTTTCAAAGTATAGGGCCATTCTGTGTCAATTCAACCAAAATTTTGTATATGCCCTATATATAGTATATACAGTATAGTATATATATATATATATATATATATATATATATATATATATATATATATATATATATATATACACACACACACACACACACACACACATCGACCACTTCTTTATGTATACCTGTACACCTACTTATTAATGTGATTATCTAATCAGCCAATCTAATCATCATGTGACAGCAGTGCAGTGCATAAAATCATACAGATATGGGTCAGGAGCTTCAATTAGTTTTCACATCAACCATTAGAATGGGGAAAAAACGCAATGGGTTTCATGGATTTCGACTGTGGCATGGTTTTTGGTGCCAGATGGGCTGGTTTGAGTATTTCTGTAATTGCTGATCTCCTGGGATTTTCATGCATAACAGTCTCTAGAATTTCCTCAGAATGGTGTGAAAAAAAAAAAAAACATCCAGTGAGTGGTCGTTCTAGAGACGGAAATGCCTTGTTGATGAGAGGGGTCAACAGAGAATGGCCAGACTGGTTCGAGCTAACAGAAAGGCTACAGTAACTCAGATAAGCCCTCTGTACAATTGTAGTGAGCAGAATAGCATCTCAGAATGCACAACACATCGAACCTTGAGGCGGATGGGCAACAACAGCAGAAGACCACATCGGGTTCCACTTCTGTCAGCCAAGAACAGAAAGCTAAGTCTGCAGTGGGCACAGGCTCACCAAAACTAAACAGCTAAAGACTGGAAAAGCATAGCCTGGTCTGACGAATCTCAATTTCTGTTGAGGTACACAGATGGTAAGCCCACTGTGACAATGATTTTGAAGTAAAAATATTGGTTAAAACATACTATTGTTCCAGAGCTTTGCAGACTTTTGCAATTCAATAACATGATATCAGGTAATATTGGTATTACACTAACTAAAGAGCCACATGTGTCACTTATTTTTAAGTCTCAAAAATGTAGATTTTGACTATTGTTTGTAGGTGAATAAATAAAGGTATATTTCTAGTTTTTATTCTAACATTATTTGCACTTTAGACCTTTGTTTTGTTGGACAAGAGAAACCAGATTCATAACATATGACCCACATTTAGTTTTTGACAATGGTTCAAATTTAACAATTTATAGATTAATCCACATTGAGAGCCCTATATTTCTGTGCTTTAGCCACATAGGGCCTTTAAAATAAAAAATTAAATTGGAAATTTTTTTTCAGAACCAGAATCTAAAAGGATATTTAGATATCTGTAGTACTTCTGGAGTTATAGGCACTCCAGCTTTGGATGAACAACACGAAAACGTGCTTTTTCCTATTTTTGGACCCTCACCGGTATCATATAATGCAACAAGAGGTGATAAAGTCAACTGATTTAAGTAAAAGACCTATCTATTTCTGTGTAAAATAATAATAATAATAAAATAAATAACGATGCTGTCACCTTTCTAAAGTTTTTTTTTTTTTTTTTTACCTATAGTTTTACTAAAAACACTTTATCTTTCACAAAAAAGATAAAATAAATAAATAAAAAAGTATTAACAAAATAAAATAATAGTAAAAAAATAAAATAAAAAAAATAAAAAAAATCAGCCAGGGAATTTTCTGATGCTTGGTTGATTTTGACAGCAACCACATATTGTTGCACACGTAGAGATGCGCACCATGACTTCTTTGTGCTACTCTGTTGGCGCAGCAGTCAACAGCAGGTGCATACGGCAACGACAGACCAAAAAGAAAAAAAAAGTGTCTAGAAAAGAAGGCTGCACACTGACACTACACACAATGAAATTTGCATCATGTGCACTGTGCATGAGACATACCACTACGCGGAAAACCAAAGTATACTTTATCCTTTAGCCAGCACCATTAATAATGATCTGCTTTGGCTATATCATGCATCCCATTTGAATTGAGACCGAGAGAAATGGCTGAGTGTTAGCACACACTGTGTGTGTATGGGCAGGTTTAAGTGGTTTATGAGGAAATTTTTTTAGGTTACTAGGGTAATTACAAGGGTATTATGCTATAAATGTGGTTTATGAGGACATTTCTAGTGTCCCCACAAATCAAATCGCTTAAAAAAAAAAACATACTTAACGTTGTTTTTTTTAAATGTAAAAAAGCAGAAAGTTTTTTTGTGACGGTTAGGTTTAGGAGTAGGGTTAGGGGATAGAAACTATAGTTTGTACAGTATAAAAATCATTATGTCTATGGAGTGTCTTCATAAGGATAGCCGCACCAACGTGTGTGTGTGTGTGTGTGTGTGTGTGTGTGTCTCTTCGTTCTAAAAATACGATTCGGCACTTGCAGCAAAGCTGAAAAGAGCTCTTGCTGTCACATAGCAACAGTCAGACTCAGAACGGAGCACTTGACTTACAGTACCCTTCTCACTGCGCAAACCTCTCCTTCATTACCCCTACTTACTCTGAATGACTGACAGCACCAATCAGATGTCTCGTATGTGCCCTAGAGGGCAAAGCCTATGGCAGAAGACAGGCTATGGGCACTAACCAAGCGTGAAGTCTGGTTTATCTGTCACCTCTGTGAACTCACACATATATACACACCTGACACCTGCCTGGTGGCTCTTATACTATTCCTGTGAGTGAGTGAGTGAGTGTGGGTGTGTGAGTGTTACCATCAACATCTTTTCCACCTCTATACAGCACACTAATGGCATTAAAAGGGATAGTTTGTTCAAAAATGAGATGACCAGAATGTCAGTCTGTCTAAATGCAATTTTGTTTAACAATTTACATTTCACAGACAAACTCAGAAAACAATGTGGATATCAAGTTTACTTGCTACAATCACGCACAAACTCGTGCAAACTAGCACATTACAAACTTATAAAACACATTAAGACACACAATGGTGTTAGGTTTAGAAATGTCAGGTAATTTGTCTTTTAAGGATGAAAAAGAAGCCTCAGGGAAGATTGTTATTTCCTCTCTGGAAATCAATGGAAAGGCTGTTTCATTTTGAATGCACAAGAAAAAAATGAAGCGTTTTAATATGAGGTTTGGGCAGATAAAGAGAAAGACAGAGATACTTCTATCAGCTCACTAAAGATCCACAGATCAAATAAATGAACGGCAAACTGTCATGAGGGCAGGTGTGTGCTTGATCCAGATAATGCATTCGATTTTGCGAGATCTGATCCGCGATTGGAAGAATTAATGTAGGGATGATCGTGCTTCTGGCTTCTGTCACTTTGTTTTTATCTAATGCTTGTGCAAAAAAAATAAATAAATAAATAAAAAAAATAAATAAAAAAAAAGATTGGTTCCATATTTAAACATCGCCTCTCCGCACATTTCAATCAAAGCTGTTTACGAATAATCCTCCTGTCGATAATCATTAACGACTTATGTCCGTAATTAAAATTAAAATAGTCTTGTGTTACCAGCTTACACTGTATTTCTGAGAGACACGTGTAGCGTTCATTATTTCATTAGCTCTCTACAGCTCAGTTCCCAAAAAAATAAAAATAAAAATCAAGTCACTTGTGAGTTATGATGACGAATAGGATGGTTCCTTACACAGCTCACTGGGTTTTGGTGATTTTGAAATATGAATGTTAAAAAGTCAGTAAGACACCCTCTGACCTTGCATCACTGTGAAATTCAAACACATGCAAATAATGTTTTTTTTACGTTTTTTGACTTTTAATGTTTACCATGAGTCATTGTGTCTGTGTTTCTCTCTCTCTTTCTGGATGAGACATATGATATATCTGACGTGTTTTGCCCTGATATAGGAGCATGAATCATATGGCCCATATTAATGACGACTCCAGGGATGACTTTGAAAGGATGCAGATTTTCTCTGCACCAGAAATAAGCAAGATACAAGAAAATCACTGTATTTTATCTTACTATAACTTAATAAAAAAAAACTTTATAAAGACACTTTCACTGTCATTCTCACTCACACACACACACACACACACACACACACACACACACACACACACACACACACAGACGGCCAAAAGTTTGGAATATCAATTAGCCATAGCATTAAAACCACCTGCCTAATATTGTGTAAGTCCCCCTCGTGCCGCCAAAACAGCACCAACCCGCATCTCAGAATAGCATTCTGAGATTATATTCTTTTCAACACAATTGTACAGAGGGGTTATCTGAGTTACCGTAGACTTTATTAGTTCAAACAAGTCTGGCCATTCTCTGTTGATCTCTCTCATCAACAAGGCATTTCCGTCCACAAAACTGTCACTCACTGGATGTATTTTGTTTTGGCACCATCTGAATTAAATTCTAAAGACTGTTGTGTGTGAAAATCTCAGGAGATCAGCAGTTACAGAAATACTCAAACCAGCCCATCTGGCAACAACAATCATGCCACGGTCCAAATCACTGAGATCACATTAACTGAAGTTCCTGACCCGTATCTGCAAAATGTTATGCACTGCTGCCACACGATTGGCTGATTAGATAATCGCAAGGTTGATTATTGGTGCCAGACAGGCTGGTTTAAGTATTTCTGTAACTGCTGAGAGAATGGCCAGACTGGTTTGAACTTAAAAAATGAATCAGAATGCTATTCTGAGATGCAGGTCGGCGATGTTTTGGCGGCACGAGGGGGACCTACACAATATTAGCCAGGTGGTTTTAATGTTGTGGCTGATCAGTGTGTGTGTGTGTGTGTGTATGTGTATATATATATATATACATACAGTTGTGCTCAAAAGTTTGCATACCCTGGCAGAAATTGTGAAATTTTGGCATTGATTTTGAAAATATGACTGATCATGCAAAAAAAAAAAAAAAACTGTCTTTTATTTAAGGATAGTGATCATATGAAGCCATTTATTATCACATAGTTGTTTGGCTCCTTTTTAAATCATAATGATAACAGAAATCACCCAAATGGCCCTGATCAAAAGTTTACATACCCTTGAATGTTCTGCCTTGTTACAGACACACAAGGTGACACACACAGGTTTAAATGGCAATTAAAGATTAATTTCCCACACCTGTGGCTTTTTAAATTGCAATTAGTGTCTGTGTATAAATAGTCAATGAGTTTGTTAGCTCTCACGTGGATGCACTGAGCAGGCTAGATACTGAGCCATGTGGAGCAGAAAAGAACTGTCAAAAGACCTGCGTAACAAGGTAATGGAAATTTATAAAGATGGAAAAGGATATAAAAAGATATCCAAAGCCTTGAAAATGCCAGTCAACACTGTTCAATCACTTATTAAGAAGTGGAAAATTCGGGGATCTCTTGATACCAAGCCAAGGTCAGGTAGACCAAGAAAGATTTCAGCCACAACTGCCAGAAGAATTGTTCGGGATACAAAGAAAAACCCACAGGTAACCTCAGGAGAAATACAGGCTGCTCTGGAAAAAGATGGTGTGGTTGTTTCAAGGAGCACAATACGACGATACTTGAACAAAAATGAGCTGCATGGTCGAGTTGCCAGAAAGAAGCTTTTACTACGCCAATGCCACAAAAAAACACCTTGACACGCCTCACAGCTTCTGGCACATTGTAATTTGGAGTGACGAGACCAAAATAGAGCTTTATGGTCACAATCATAAGTGCTATGTTTGGAGAGGGGTCAACAAGGCCTATAGTGAACAGAATACCATCCCTACTGTGAAGCATGGTGGTGGCTCACTGATGTTTTGGGGGTGTGTGAGCTCTAAAGGCACGGGGAATTTTGTGAAAATTGATGGCAAGATGAATGCAGCATGTTATCAGAAAATACTGGCAGACAATTTGTATTCTACTGCACGAAAGCTGCGCATGGGAGGCTCTTGGACTTTCCAGCACGACAGTGACCCTAAGCACAAGGCCAAGTTGACTCTCCAGTGGTTACAGCAGAAAAAGGTGAAGGTTCTGGAATGGCCATCACAGTCTCCTGACCTTAATATCATTGAGCCACTCTGGGGAGATCTCAAACGTGCGGTTCATGCAAGACGACCAAAGACTTTACATGACCTGGAGGCATTTTGCCAAGACGAATGGGCAGCTATACCACCTGCAAGAATTTGGGGCCTCATAGACAACTATTACAAAAGACTGCACGCTGTCATTGATGCTAAAGGGGGCAATACACAGTATTAAGAACTAAGGGTATGCAGACTTTTGAACAGGGGTCATTTCATTTTTTTCTTTGTTGCCATGTTTTGTTTTATGATTGTGCCATTCTGTTATAACCTACAGTTGAATATGAATCCCATAAGAAATAAAATAAATGTGTTTTGCCTGCTCACTCATGTTTTCTTTAAAAATGGTACATATATTACCAATTCTCCAAGGGTATGCAAACTTTTGAGCACAACTGTATATATATATATATATATGGCGGCCAAAAGTTTGGAATAATGTACAGATTTTTTAAGGTGCTTTAATTCACCAAAGTGGCATTCAACTGATCACAATGTATAGTCAGGACATTAATAATGTGAAAAATTACTATTACAATAAAAAAAAAAAAAAAAAATCATAACTTTATTCCAAATGCAAAACATTATTGATTGTTTTACAATTTTTATAACTTCAGTCTTACTGATGCTTTCAATACAAAATCAGAAGTCATTCTTACAATACCAGCCAGCTGGATTTCTTTACCATTGTTACAACATACTGTATTATCTTGGTAGTTTAAATTAGCAGAATTTGCAAAAACAACTTTCAATAAATTATACAAATCCAAATGTTTATGTTTGCATAAAAACACCTACATGATCAACACATTTAAGGGTTTGCACTTTGCACTGATAAGTGACAGTTCCATCAACTGGTCCAGATCTCTCTCACACTGACCCCGGGCCATCAGGCCATCCTTACTCTTGAGCCCGGCAGGACTGCCACATCTTTCAGGGGTTCGGACACTCCATCACCAAGTGCTTAAAACATACAGTCCTCTATCTTTCCTGTATCACAGATTCATCTCTTAAATCAGACTTAAGAGGAGACAGAAAGGCTCCAGAAATAGTCGACCAGCTGTGTGCTTGGCTATCTTTCTATCCCTCCCTCTGTTATGATGGACAGTGCTAAAAAACAAGCAGAAAAATGTGTCTGGGCTCCGCCCACAGCACCTATCAATCAAAGTAATGGGCGGCTCTAAACGCCCCCTCCTGATTCACACATTAAAGTCGTGGCCGACGGGCCACGCGCACAAGCACAGAGAGATCCCAGACACATCTTTAGCACCTTAGCATGGCAAGCAAATGATCAACCCACTCACAACATGGCAAAAAATAACCACTGCTGCCAGATAAATGTTTTTGGCTTTTTTTGGGGGGGGGTTATGCCGCAAAGCTTTTTATAAGCTTGTCCAATGACACTTTGCAGGCATAATTAAAAGTCGCATCAAACACTGAAAAGCAAGGAAAGCTTTGTTAGCGTGGGTGCTGAGTCAGCAGATGGGGGAATTCAGTGAATGGGCTCTCGGAGGGTTAGGGTTAAAGTTCTAGGGCCAGATTAATGACACAATCTTACGAATATAATTGTTTTGTAAAATTTCTTCTCATTTTCTAACTTTAGAAAAACTTTAAGAATATTTTACTTCTTATTTCTTCTTATTTATCCTAAGAAAATTATTTTCATGAATCTGGCCCCAGATTCGCAATCAAGGAGACTTCTCGGTGGCAGCATACTAGAATGTATATTATTGGCAATCTGATGCCACAATTTTTTTTTTTTTTACCAGTTATATTTTTCACATTCATATTTCTTTAAAAAAAAAAAAAAGACCACCGCTAGAGCAAGTGTGTGAGAAAACAAAGTAACTTAGATAACTGCATTTTCAAATGGGAAACTTGACTGTAACTGAACTACCTTCAAATATGTACGAGTAGCTTATGGCTTGGGATGTTGCAGTTTCAAAGTGTGTGGCTTTCCCCTATGTGCATGCAGAGCCAGGCCTGTAAGAGAACACCGCTATGCCATCTGTCTGTCTGGGCAATGGACACAGTATGACCAGCCACTTAAAAACCTCTTACCAACCTCTTCTCACTGCTATTTTTCAGCCTTCACTGTCGCTCTCTCTCTCTCTCTCTCTTGCTTGCTTTCTGTCACGGCCCATTAATCTCTCCCCAGATCTGCACAATTATGAGAAGTACAACAAAATGATCTCTCTGTCCTTTTTATCTAATGCAAAGGCATGAATATCTATTAGTACAAAGAAGCATTCAGTTGTATTTTGTGAAGAAGCCTGCTAATGAGTGGTGCTTGCTAAGGCAAGCATTACTTTAACTGTTCTAGGGACAGAGACTTGAGGGTATGCTTTTTTTGTGCTTTGGCAAGCAATCACCCAGAAACACCCTCGCAATACACAAGCAACTATATAGCAACACCCTGGCAACCACCCACATCACCCTAGCATGTTGGAGGCGACTTATGCATTTCAAGCATCTCTCCCACTTTCTTCATAAAAAGGTTAAAATCTAGTTTTAAGAGTAAATCTGGCATTTTCCCCTAGGCCTGTGTTATTGTGTGGCAGCACTTTCATTAGTTGGGTCCATGACTCCCAACAGAGCAAAGATCCACTCTGAATCACTGCAGATTCAAAACTCGTGCCATGATCGATGCTGCAATTTACATACTGCAGGAGAGTCACTGAGCTCCACTTACCAAGAGTGTGTGCAGATATTCTTTCGTGACTTACAGTATCTATATAGAGGCAGTTTTTAAGAAATGAATGACTAGCTAAAACATTAAGGAAGATTTTCGATAACATGAAACAGAATTAGTAATGCATTTAACTTCCATAATGTGACATATATCCAAGTAAAAACTCAATACTCAGTGGGAAATAATGTGGAGCTGAGCTTTTATCCATAGGTATTTGATTGGATCATGAAAGGGTAGATGATAAAATTATTTAATATTAATTTTCACTGTCCATTTGGCCTTGATTACATTAGCAGAAAAGTTGTTTCAGAGGAATTTTAATAATGTGCATTGAGGAATCGGAGACAATTATTAAAAAAGCAAATAGGGACCATTTTGATTTTGTGTTGACTGCTAAACCAAACAGAAGAAATAACTTGTTGCAGACTTTATAGTAAGGCTGAACGATTAACCGAAATAAAACTGCGACATAATAAATCGCGACATGTCCCAGTGCATTTTTCAAACCGCGAGGACTGATTAAATAAATAGTCTCAACACACTGCCCGCTGTGCTGCGCCTATGTGCACAGCCGTTTTGACTGTAGTGTGTAGTGCTTTCTTAAATACATGTAAACGGGATCAGTGTATAACACGTGGTTTCAGAGTGGTTCTGTGCTCCATACAAACAAATTGTATCTATCAGGTATCCTGAGTGACAGACGTGCTCTGCTTTCGGTTGCTTAACATGCACTGAATGCATTATTTAAAAGCACCCCAGATTTACTTTAAATGCACATTTGCGTAATCACAAATACCTCTATGTTTGGCCGTTACAATTTACTACACATTTAAAATAACCCCATGAGAATGGGTTTTTGTTGACAGCAAGGCAGATGAGAGCATTTTACTGCATTAAAAGGCTGTTGTCAACTCACCTACAAAAAAATAAATAAATAAATAAAAAAAGTCCATCCCTTCAGTTTTCAAAATAAAAGATTCTGCCAAAATTAAGGCTTGAGGGTTTAACAACCATACTGCACAGTAAGTTAAGAGATTATTAAGGAAATAAATTACTATTGAATAATAACAATTATAATAATAAATTATTATATTTATAATCCTAATTATTATTATACAATAATATACACTTTAGTTAGCTTGGTTCTTTTTAGAGGACTCAAGTGTGAACACCCTTTTCTAGAACAGTATTTCCAGTCAGCAGTAAAGCATGGGCAAAAAAACATTATATAATTTTGGTTAAAAGGCATCACCCCTTTTTTTTTTATTTATTTATTTTTTTTTTAAATAATCGCAATTAGATTTTTTTGTCCAAATTGTTCAGCCCTACTTTATTGGTTTATAACCTAATACGATTTATAACCTAAATGATAAAGATGAAAAATAGATTTTTACATTTTCTTAAGAAAGTTGGAGGTGCCCGCTCATGCAAAAGTCACCATATCAATGCTAGGGTGATCGGGATGGTTATGCAAGTCTCTATGATATTCTTGTCTCTAGATATGGCCTATGGGTCTATCTAGATAGGGTCTATGGGTTTTCCCACCCGTTTTTTTTTTTTCTTTTTTTTTTTTCCTAAGTTTGAAGATCTGTATGACAAGCTAAACTCCAAGAAGGATTCATGACAATCTTAAATAGCGTTCGTAACACATATAGCTTTAAAAATGTGACATATATCCAAGTGGCACTGAATATTCAGTAAAAAAAAAATAAAAATAAAAAAACAGAGCAGGAGTTTTATCCATCAAAATTTGACTGGATCATGAAAGGTTAGTTGATGCCATTATATTACTTTTTCCTGCCCTCTTGGTCTTGATTACATTAGTGGAAAAGCTATTTCAGGGGCAGAGAATTATGAAAAAAAAAAAAATTTCTTTAGAATAATGTGCAGTGATGAATCGTGCAGAATAAGATCAGAGACATTTATTAAGAATGTACATAAGGACCTTTTTGTTTTTTGTGTTGACTTGAAAGTGCAGACTTTGCAGGTTTAGAACCTTAAACGATAAATATGAAGAAAAAAGTTGAGCTTGCTTGTGCAAAAGTTGCCATCGCACAGCTAGTATTCTGGGTGGTTGCCAGAGCATTGCTAGGTGGTTTGTAGGGTGTTCTGGGGGGTTGCCAGTGCGTTCCTACTGTAGGTGGTTTCCAGGGTGTCAAAAGAGTCAACCGACCAAGTCTCTATAATATTCTGGTCTCAAGATTTGGCTCGGGTCCCTCTTTCTAAGTAAGTCTGAGGACTTTTTCTTCAAATTTACCATCCACTAGGCAAAAATAGTATGTCTGACTGCTTAGAAAAAGTAATAGTACACCTATCCTCAACAAGCCACAAAGTTTGAGGTATCATTCATGTCCGTAGAACAAATGGTGTGGGACCAAAGTAACACCAAAGATTAATACTCAGCAAAAGGGATTTGTTCAAATCCCTAACCCTAAGCATAAGCACTAGCAATAGTAATGCTCAACTTATCAAACCAATAATAATCTTCACCATAGTAATGGCTGCATGTACCCCTCTTTAAACTGCTTTTGAAGACTCTCACGAATTTGACAAAAAATTTATTTGTTTCTGTTTTGCTCTTCGTGTTAAATTGAGGTGGCATGTTCTTTGTTCTCGTAGTTGGCGACAGTGATTGCTCCCCTCCCCTTGTTCCCATCTGCCTGGAGTCTGACTAATGACTCATCTTTCCATTTGATGGAAGTCCTTCATTCCAGATGTGAACAGTTGATGGCTCTTCACTTAAGCTAAGCAAATTAAATTATGTAGCCTGCTTCTATCTTTCCCTCTCCTTGTCGCTTTCTTCATTCCTTGGCCTCTCCAACTTATAGGTGGATTCAGTTCACATGAATTATCTTTATATGGTAAAAAAAAAGCCCATGTCTCCACGCAGGACATTTTTATATCAGTCTTTTTGCACTTTCTCATGAAATATTCACATTAAATTACTTAAAGGAAATCTCAGCTAAGCGTATTTCGGAAAAGAAGGACCAAGACGGAGTGATGTATTAGACTTGTTTTTTTTGTTTTCTCTGAGAGTGTGTCTAGTCCCATTATTAAGATGAAAACAAATTTTAATAAAACCAGCTAGGTTCACACTCTCCTGCCAGTCATTTGGAAAGTTTATAATGATGACGCTAATTAATTCATGCCCTTTTAATCCGCCACATACATTTCTCTTTCTGCCCCATCACCAAGACCTCATTCATTTTGGTATTGTTGGATAACAAAAGGTTTTTTGGTTTTTAGAGCTGGCATGATTGTTTATCTCTGATAACTAGCCTGAACATTTAGAGTAACTTTCTTTAAAAAAAAATAAAAAATAAAATAATGGCTTGGAGAAAAACTGTGGATTGTGTTTATGTTCTTCTTGTACATTCTGATAAGAGACAGATACAGAAATGGAAAGACTTTGAGAACCTATTAAACAATTGTGTTGAAAGTGTGAATTTTGCTCGTGTTCTTCCAGAAATCTGATATTTGACAATATATGTAAAACACCTATATAATATACACCGATCAGCGACAACATTAAAACCACCTGCCTAATATTGTGTAGGTCCCCCTCATGCCGCCAAAACACCACCAACCCACATATCAGAATAGCATTCTGAGATTATATTCTTCTCATCACAATTGTACAGAGCGGTTATCTGAGTTACCGTAGACTTTGTCAGTTTGAACCAGTCTGGCCATTCTCTGTTGACCTCTCTCATCAACAAGGCATTTCCGTCCACAGAACTGCCGCTCAATGTTTTTTGTTTTTGGCGCCATTTGGAGTAAATTCTAGAGACTGTTGTGAATGAAAATCCCAGGAGATCAGCAGTTACAGAAATACTCAAACCAGCCCATCTGACACTAACAATCATGCCACGGTCCAAATCACTGAGCTCAAATTCTTTCCCCATTCTGATGGTTGATGTGAACATTAACTGAAGCTCCTGACCTGTATCTGCATGATACAGGTCAGGATTTGCCTGGTAGATGGTAAATTTATGCACTGTTTTGCTGCCACATAATTGGCTGATTAGATAATCGCATGGATGATTGTTGGTGCCAGATGGGCTGGTTTGAGTATTTCTGTAACTGGTGATCTCCTGGGATTTTCACACACAACAGTCTCTAGAATTTTTTAGAATCTCTAGAACATAAATTTTTCCAACTAATAGTGAAATTTGAATATGTAAATATATGCCCAAATATATGAACTATAATATTGTGTATGCTCATATATGGTCACATATCATATCAATTATGTTCATGTATGGTCATATAATCACATCAACACAATATGTCACAGGAGCTCAATTCCACAATAGTGGTTAACTTAAAACACACTGGCAAAACACATTAACTATAAAATTGAGTTATGACCGGAATCAGGTCTCTGAGCAATCTGAGCTATATTTTGGTAGATTTTTGAAGTATGCATTCTTCCATGTATATTTCAAAGGCGGTTGGTGGGCACATACAGTACTCAGAAGTACGTACTTTGCAATGCCATTGCTAGCAGAGTGGCTGAAACTCAATTTGCATACTATAAATCCAATATATAGTATGCAAGATAGGATATGTACGTCATAGTACATTGAAAGTAGTATGTCAAAGGTGCCCATTTTCAAAGTATGCATCCTCTGCACTACGCAAGAGTGTGTAAGAGTTCTTTGATGCAGTATCAAAATACAGTTTTGTAGTATGTATAAAGTCATATGTAAGATGTCCCAAAACTGTCCTAGTACATACTTTCCCAAGTACATTGCTTCCGCACTGGCATTTAGCTACTCACTACAAAATAAAACAGACTGCGGGGACTGTTAATATAAATTCAAAAAAGGAAGAGAGATGGTGAGAAAAGGAACTCTAAAAAAGTGGCTTTGGGTAAGGAAAATAATGTACAACTGCATGGTTTCTCACATACGTTTGTTGCCCTTTTGTTTAGAAGCCTTAATTACCACCTACTGAGAGCAAATAAGACCGTGAGGCCTCTACAGTATAATTAGCACATATGGACATCTTTGTAAAAGGCCTAACAATTTCACAAACCAGTCAGCAGGAAACTTTTTGCTCAAAAGAACCTACTGACCACACTAATGCGGTAGGACAGTATTGATGTCGACCACACACAAGGTAGAGGAAACAATGGGAAGGCACAATTGGACAGAACACACATTGTTACATCACAATTGGTACTGGAACATATTCCAATTTAAAAGCATCATAAGGGAACTAGCTGTACCAAAATGAGCCATTTTTTAAATACTACCTCTAAAAAAAAAAGTTGTTTAGGAATTGTTCACCATGGCAACAACTGGATAATCCTGGGCCGGGTCAACACTCTAGCATGAGAAGGATCAAAAGAGACTATAGTGAGTTGAGCCAGATTAGCTGTTCTCCTTCAATCGCACACATTTAATATGTTTCAGTAGCATTTGTTCACCTTTTAAAGCACCCATAAAGTTGCTGGTAGCATCTAATTTACCCACAAACCTGAAAGGGCAAAAAGTCCAATTAGAACAGCGCTGGAGTCAGATACAAATACCATAGTGCATTCTGGTATGTGTTTGCAAAAAGAATGCAGATTTAAATTGGGTACATTATTAATCATCGACTACACACCCTGACAGGAGGGAGTGAATTAAAGGAAGGAAGGAGGGAAGGAAGCAAAGAAGAAGGCAAAGGAGGAAGGGAAAAACAAGCAAAAATGGAAGGAAAAAAGGTTGGTAGGAAGGAAGGGAGGGAGAGAGGAAGGAAGAAAGAAAGAAAAAAAATATGAAAGAAAGAAAGAATGAAAGAAGATGGGAAAGCCGGGAGGAAATAAGCAAGAAAGGAAGGAAGGAAAAAAAAGGTTGGAAAAAGGAGGGGAAAAAAGGTTGGAAGGAAGGAAAGAAGGATGGAAGGAAGGACGATGGGAATGAACGAAAGAAGATGGGAAAGCCAGAAAGGAGGAAATATGAAAGGAAGTGGAAAAAACAAGCAAGAAAGGAAGCAAAAAAAAAGGTCACAATTTTAAATATTTTCTTCTGATTGGTTTGTAAAAAAAAAAAAAAGCTGTTCACAAAGGATTTCAAGAGTTGCTCTGAAGAGTGCAAAGACAAAGAACATTAAACCAATATAATGAAGAATGGAGCTCCAAGCAGCCAATGAAACACAGGACAGAGCACACAGCAGCCAGTGACCTACAGGACAGAGAGAGAGCAACCAATCACCTGCAGGACTGAGAACATAGCAACCAATAAAATACTACAAAAACACAATTAAAAATATCTACAGTACAGGTAGCAAAAAAAAAGTTGCTACAGGTGGCTCTGTTTTTGTTTGAAAAAACAAACTTTAAAAGTTTGCTGTGAAGAGTACAAAATAAAAGAGAACAACAGCAAATTAAATGCAGGATATAGCACAGATCCGTAATTAAAGCACAGAGAAGAGCAGATATCAACCAATGAAACGCAGGACAGAGTGAAGAGCAACCAATGAAACGCAGGCTAGACCACAGAGTAGCCAATGAGCTTCTGGGCTGTATCTATTTCACACACTAAACAAGCTGCTGGATTTCTCCTCAGGAACTGCATGATAAACACGCATCCTAACACACTCACAGGTATATACTCACACAGGCAAAAATCAGTGGCTGAAACTGACGGTGCTGTGTGGCCCCTCTGTGCAAATGAAGAGAATAACCAGAAGCCAGGATGGTTGCCATGGTAACGCAGCATGCTGCATAGTATCTGCTCTTTACTTAAGGGCCAATACTGTAGACTCAAGAGTGGAAATGAATAAAACACTAATTTAGTAGATTACGGCACTAACACACAATTTGAGACTCTCATTTCAGTTGTGCTGATAATATTTCTCAACTATAACACATTAAAAGCATCAAGTAATTAAAATTATGAAGCATCAGTATGTTGATTAAAATGTTTTGGGTTTTTGTGTAATGACTCCTTGCAACATAATGCATGCATGCTCTCTGACTCTACAATGCTCAAAACTGCTGTAATCAACCACTCCTAATGTATCAAATAAATTATTTGATACATTAGGAGTGGTTGATAATTAGGGAAATGACTGTTTGCATTAGAAGTTAAAAGGCAAAAGACTGGATTTCTAATGCATGATGTTTAGGTAAACATGAAACGGTTTTCACTATCCATTTAACATCAGTGCAACATGATTTTCAGCAAGAGAAAAATAATGTACGGGACTTGATTTTATCCACTGGGAGCTGATTAGAACTCTCTCAAAGAGTTTATTTTACATTTATTTATTACCCTCTCTGTCACACTGGTGTGATTTCACCCATAAAATAACTTTGTTATCAAGGTCTTTCCAGACTTGACTCTGGTCTGTCTGAGTTCAGCATGTTGGAAAGTCAAATAAATGAAATGATTAAAGAGAGAGAGAGAGCGAGCCATATTCATATGAACCATAACTTAGTTCTAGAAATACACTTTTTAAAGTTTAAAAGTGTGGTGTCGTTACTTTTTAATAATCCACCATCTAAAATGCAATGACCCAGAACAAGTCTCACTGAAATGAGTATGAATTTAAGACATGTGACGTGTCAGTCTTTAGCGCACAGCTTAATTTAGTCATTAAATGAAGAGATCCCTCGATAAGCTCTAAAGGAGATGCATAATAGTGATGAGACCTCTCTCTGAGCAGATCTCAATGTATGTGAGTACATCTCGATACGGTCACAAAGTGAACTGGCTCTCTTCTCCATGCCTGGAAAATCACCTCCGATGAGGTTTTAATCAAGAGTCCAGCAGTTTTCACGTCTCTGATTAAGACTTGAGATTGAGGGAGAGAGAGAGAGTGTTCTGAAAGGTCGATTAAAGCATAAAATAGTGCTGACTGCGTTTAACAGCAAAATAAATGCCGGTGATGTGAAATAATTTTAATGGCTCTGCTCCTGTGTAGTTGATTGTGTGTGTCTGCACATGTGTTGGAAGTATGTGAATTAGCGTACAGTAAATGCGTCTGCAGTATACAAAACTTGCCAAATGCGAGTAAAAATGGGCTTTGTCGAGAAATTAAAATAGAGTTATTACCTAATGTTTAAATTGCAATTTAAGAATGATTTTCTGACCCTAATTTTTCTTTTTTATGCATTGTTGATGTAACCAGTCCTGCTCGACCCACTCCGAGCGGGATTCAAACCAGCGTCAGCCGGCATGGGAGGCGGGCGCGCTAAAGAGGAGGCTACAGGCTACAGCCTCTAGCGTCAGTCACTAGTGCGCCTCTTGAGGCCAGGGGAGTGAGGTTTATACGCTGCACAGCTATCACGTACCAGCTGGCTCCTGTTACATTGACAATAAGTGGTGACATACTGGGGGGGTATTTACACTTGGTCACTTCATGCGTTTTTGCTGATCAGATTGCTATCCAATCATGAAAAGACCAAGTGTAAATGCCCTCTAAGACGGAATCAACGCATGAGACACATTCCATTCGAAACTCGGTCAAGAATAAATGCATCTGGCTGTTCAAGCCACATATGTAAACTCCACTCCGCCCAAAATAGTGCTATGTAACTTCAGCATAGGGAAAACGCAAAATCTAACTGCTGCTACTGAGTAGTTGTATAAGGCTCGTGTTGCGTAATAAATAATAGCAAAGAAAGAAACGGATGCACGTTGTAGGAGAGACAGAACTTGTTTCTTCCTTTATTTGATGCAGATTGCTGACAAACAAACTAAACACTGACAATGAGCACAGCTGACACGCATCACGCACCTTACCAAGGACAAGCCCAGAGGGCTAATATACACAGCGCACGCACACTCAGATACGTGCACACGATACGATTACGTTACGATTACTTGGAATCAAATAATAAATCACATATTTAAAATTTGCTGCCCAGCATTAGCATAATCACTGAAGTAAACTGTTTTATTTGCATACATAGGGTGGGAATTGAATATCGGATTTACACTCATTGAGCATTTTATTAGGAACACCTGTATACCTACTTATTTATGTGATTATCTTATCAGCCAATTGTGTGGCAGCAGTGCCATGCGATCTCAGTGATTTTGACCGTGGCATGATTGTTGGTGCCAAATGGGCTAGTTCACACACAACAGTCTCTAGAGTTTACTCAAAATGGTGCCAAAAACATCCAGCAAGCAGCAGTTCTGCGGACACAAACGCCTTGGCCAGGCATTCAAAAAGCCTGACTAAAAGGCTACGGGAACTCAGATAACCCCTCTGTACAATTGTATTGAGCAGAATAGCATCTCAGAATGCACAACACATCAAACCTTGAGGCGGTTTGGCTACAACAGCAGAAGACCACGTCAGGCACTTTATTAGGACCATAGTGTTCCTAATAAAGTGCTCAGTGAGTGTATATCCTTTTGGTGAAGATACAGTGATGTGGCCAATTGTAAATGAAATGTGCTTATTTAATCGGATAGCAATCCGATCAGTAAAAATGCATAAAGTGACCAAGTGTAAATACCCCCATAGTTGTGATCAGAGTCAGGTAGTAATAGATTACATGTAATCTGGATGAAATAATCAGATTATAAAATCAAGTACTTGTAATCGGATTACATTAAATTTGTAATTGTGTGTATTCAAATGACAGTTTATGGATTACAAGATTACATTACCTATCTGCCAGCAGCAATAACTCCATAATTACGGAGTTATTGTCCAGTTATGGCTGCTGTCCATAATTATAAACACTCTTCTGTAAAAACGCTTGGTGAAAAACATTTCAAAGGTGCTGGTCGCATGTTCTTTTACACCATGCAAATGTTTAATGAAAGGAGTGTTAATTGGTACATCATACATTTAAAATTAATCATTTGCTTTTCATCAAAACAAGCAATAAGTAGTCAAAAGCAATCAGCTTAGATAACCTAAAAGTGAAATCTATAAGATTATGATACTGAATTTCAGTTATGTTATTTGTAATCAGTACCTGATTACATTACATAAGTAACCAACGCAACACTGGATGTAATTAAGATGACTTTTAGGTACAAAATCATGACAGGTCTGTGAGTAAAACAATCACCTGATTTTCCATTGTTTATTAGCAAGTTTGCCATTAATATACCAGTGAAAAACAGCTAAATAATTACATTGTAATAGGACAGTATTAATAGTTTTCTTTTTTTATAAAATTGTGCTGAGTACAGTCTATGGCTAGTAGGAAAAAAATGATGGACTGTAAATTTTTACAATTCTGCTGCCATTGACAAGTGTGCCAAAAGTTCTATTTGGACTATATGCATTTGGACAGTATTTGTGCAAGACCAATGCACATTACGACATACAAATAAATAAATAAAGTCACATGACACAGGGCCACTGACAGCAGCTTGTAACATGCAAATCTAACTGATAAACACAGAGATAAAAGATCACAGTTTGATATGGAATATGTTTCATGTCAACATCGCACACATTGGTGCGACAAACATATATGAGTGCTCATAAATATGTATTAGAGTGTTACGCAGCACTGGTAGATTGAATAAACATGACGAACGTGTGATTGGTTTGAATGGTGCTGTCCGCCCTCCAGCTGAAAGGGAGTATGATGAGGAGACAGCAAAGAATCACGACTGCAGTTCCAAAAGCAGAGGAAGCACATGAAAGGGTGGATACAGATAAATATAGACACTGGTTCGAGCTTTAATCTCTGAGTGCCATCGAGAGATACAGAGAGAGGTTACATCACACAATCTATCAGAGAAGAACTCTTCAGATGATCCAGACCAAGAAATGCCAACCTGCCTTTCAGATACCTCCTATGATGCTTTGCAGAGACTTAGAGGCCGTTCACACCGACAGCATTTTTGCATCCGTCTGGTGTTTTTTAATGGCTTTTCAATGTAAACATTGCTCAAGGGATGTCTTTGACCGACCGTCACGCCACGTCTTGCAGTTGTTTCAGTGTCTCACGCAGGAGTGCCACGTTTTTAAGGAAGCATTCGGTCTGAACGGCCCCTTAAACCTGCTGGTCTCAAATCAGGAACCACTGAGGGGCGGGATAATGTCCTTGCCAAATACAGTTTTCAAAACAACAACAATTCAAAATGCAAATCAAAACTTAATGGCGCAAAACTATTAAAACAGCTCAAAGGTGTCGCTGAAATTTTCTGACAATTGTTTTTTTTTTTTTCTTGTTCTGCACAGCGACTCCAGAAATAAATGTATTGCATTTCCAAATATCATATGTGTGAACTTACTATTTTCAATTCTATCTTCTGAATGTTATTATCAATGCTAATGACAGCATAAAGATGCTGAATTCCATTACTTTGTTTGTTAAAATGTGTTCTCAAAACTAGGGATGTGCCCAAAGCCGAATACCTTATTCGGAAAGGCACGAATAATGACTTAAAAAATGAATAATTAATTAATCTGAATAATAGAAGAAATATTCGGAAGACTGATCATCCAACGAGCACAGGTATAAAGCGATATTTTAAATTAACATATCGAAATTTACAAAGCAATGATGAGTCTGTGAATCCAATATTACTACAGTGTAAACCTATGAACGAAAATGTGCATGTGTGATTGCAAGTTCAGATCGGATGGCCGCAGTCTCGAATCTGCTTGCAGTCTCCGTTAATTGTGCGCGTCTTAGAAATCTAAGCTTGTAAAGAGTATTAATTGAAATGTCTGATCTGTAACACATTAACACCAAATGTTTAAAACAATTCACACGTAAGGATTTATAAACCAACCTGAGCATGATGTTGAATTCTTGACCAGAGGAGTGATGATTTTACAGTGGAGCTCGACTGTAAATTGACCACATTTATATCCACATTACTGATTAAGGTAAGTATCTGGTTAATCCTTTATTTCAAAAATGTTTAAATGCTCCATAGAGGTTTAAATACTTCATAGAGTGTCAATCTATTCAGAATATTCCTGCACACGGAGGATTGCGGAAAAAACAAAAACATGCAATTTGTTTCGCTTTTCATTTCTAGAAATATATAGAGGCTTGATCTTGCAATTTATTCCACTGCATTTCACTAATTCTGCACATGCAATTGAACTATAATTATTATTAATAATAATAATGATATTTAAATAAACCTATCCAAGGCATAGGCCTACTTTATATACAGAAGCTATAGCCTAAATGTAAGAGAGTTACATTTTAAAACTAGTGTTGACACACTTCCAGTTTAAGCCATGCCCCTATCCGGTTCTATCCGAATACAGATACAGATCACTTTGTCATAGTAACAGATACAGATAATGGCTTCGCTGCACACCCCTACTCAAAACTATAAGTAAGATTCCTAAGCAAAGACTGCAATGTGGCATGTTTGTTGTGGGCAGGTTATATAGTAACATAGTCAGTTACGTCATCGTTCGGCTCTCAACTTGGTGGAAATGCAGGATGTTTCTAGGAGCGGTCAACCACCAGTACAGGCAACACCCACTCCCTCACACTGTGTCCAACAAGCTCTTACACTTCACTTGATTCAGTAACCATTACAAATGCAAATAAGAAACATAACCAGAGACCAGTTCCACATCTGCTGCTGGATGGGAATAACCTTTGAAAGTGAATATATTTGAATATATATAGGAGAGAATGAGTGATCAGGACATTGTTCTTACCCCACTGTAGAGGGGCCAGCTGCAGATGTTCCAGAATGAGTTGGTTGAGGACGCCCTCCACACTGGCCTCTCCATGACGCTGAAGCGACGAGTGCAAAATTAGTCAAGGAAAACATGACTGAACCATACTTACTGACAATCATACTAATATATATATATATATATATATATATATATATATATATATAGAGAGAGAGAGAGAGAGAGAGAGAGAGAGAGAGAGAGAGAGAGAGAGGAGACTGGGGCATGGGTGTATCTTGCAACATGGTGACACAGGAAATCGTCATGTTGCTTTCGAAAGTTCATGTCCCATAAAATCAACCCTATTGTGCAGAATTACTGAGAAGCACCATCCTCCATCAGATATTTTTGCATCCATTCAGACATGAACACATTTCTCTCCAGTGCTACTGATGAATTTGCAGATTTTATATCGGATCTAGTAGTTACTGTGGACAGAGCTTTAATTGTTGGTGACTTCAACATTCACACAGATAATGAAAATGACATATTGGGATTAGCATTTATCGATATTCAGACAAAGTCTGAATCAGACAAAATGTGACAAGACCAACTCTTCACCATAATCATATGCTGGATTTAATTCTGTCAAATCAGAATCAGAATGAGCTTTATTGCCAAGTATGCTTACACATACAAGGAATTTGTCTTGGTGACAGGAGCTTCCAGTGTACAACAATACAAAAACAATACAAAAACAGCAGCAAGACATAGATAATAATAAAAAATAAAAAATGGTGTGGCAGCGGGGGCGTGGTCAAGCATCTCTCCGGAGAGAGAAAACGGTAAGGGCGCTTACACCTGAGCTAAATTATGTCTAACACCTGTCTCTAATTTCAGTGAGCACGGGGAGAGCGGCATAAATAGAGCGACACAACACTCAGTCGAGAGAGAGACTGGATACGACAGAGCCGAGCCAGAGCAAGGATTTTTCTAGTAGTGAAAGTTTATTTATGAAAGCAGTGTGTGTTAGTGTCAGTTTAGTGTGTGAAGGTAAACTGTAAAGTGGTGATGCCAAGAGGGGAAAATAAAGCCTCACCTGAAGAAGGAAAAACTGCTCCTCGCCTCATCTTTTACAAATGGTTATACACATACGTACATACACACATATACATACGTAGTGCAATCTAATACAAATCTGTTATCTGTTATGTACAGTGCAAATTTATTTATTTATTTTTTTCTTCCCAGAGGAATGTAATGGCAGAAGAGGTTGGATGTGTTGGATAAACATAAAAAAAGACTAAACTGTGTACTGCACATAGTTATTGCTCAATGGGGCAATTTAACTGTTCATGAGATGGATAGCCTGAGGGAAAAAACTGTTCCTGTGCCTGATGGTTCTGGTGCTCAGAGCTCTGAAGCGTCGGCAAGAAGGCAACAGTTCAAAAAGGTAGTGGGCAGGGTGAGTGGGGTCCAGAGTGATTTTTACAGCCTTTTTCCTCACTCTGGAAGTGTACAGTTCTTGAACGGGGGGCAGGGGGCAACCAATAATCCTCTCAGCAGTCCAAACTGTCCTTTGTAATCTTCTGATGTCTGATTTCGTAGCTGAACCAAACCAGACAGTTTTTGAAGTGCAAAGGACAGACTCAATGACTGCTGAGTAAAACTGTATCAGCAGCGCCTGTGGCAGGTTGAACTTCCTCAGCTGGCGAAGGAAGTACAACCTCTGCTGGGCCTTTTTCACAGTGGAGTCAATGTGTGTCTCCCACTTCAGGTCCTGTGAGATGGTAGTGCCCAGGAACCTGAATGACTCCACTGCTGCCACAGTGCTGTTTAAAATGATGAGGGGGGTCAGTGTTGGGGTGTTCCTCCTAAAGTCCACAATCATCTCCACCGTTTTGAGCGTGTTCAGCTCAAGGTTGTTTTGACTGCACCAGACAGCCAGCTGTTCAACCTTCCTTCTGTATGCAGACTCATCATCATCTCGGATGAGGCCGATGACAGTGGTGTCGTCTGCAAACTTCAGGAGTTTGACAGAGGGGTCCTTGGCGATGCAGTCATTGGTGTAGAGGGAGAAGAGTAGTGGGGAGAGCACACATCCCTGGGGGGCACCAGTGCTGATTGTACAGGTGCTGGAAGTGAGTTTCCCCTGTCTCAAATGCTGCTGTCTGTCTGTCTGTCAGAAAGCTGGTAATCCACTGACAGATAGACATGGAAACAGAGAGTTGGTGTAATTTATTCTGGAGTATAGCTGGGATGATGGTGTTGAAAGCCAAACTGAAGTCCACAAAAAGGATCCTTGCATATGTCCCTGGTCTGTCCAAATGTTGCAGGATATGATGCAGTCCTATGGTGACTGCATCATCCACAGACCTGTTTGCTTGATAAACAAATTGAAGGGGATCTAGAAAGGGTCCAGTGATGTTCTTCAGGTGGGCCAACAGCAGTCTCTCAAATGATTTCATGATCACAGACATCAGGGCGACAGGTCTGTAGTCATTAAGTCCTGTGATTTTTGGTTTCTTTGGGACAGGAATAATGATTGAGCGTTTGAAGCAGCAAGGGACTTCACAATGCTCCAGTGATCTATTGAAGATCTGTGTGAAGATGGGGGCCAGCTGGTTAGCACAGGATCAAAGACACACTGGTGAGATGCCATGTGGGCCTGAAGCTTTCCTCGTCTTTTGTTTCCGAAAGACGCGGCTCACATCATCTTCACAGATCTTAAGTGCAGGTTGAGTAGCAGGAGGGGGGAGGAGGGGAGTTGCAGGAGGTGTTGGTGTTTGTGTGAAGTGAAGGTCAGAGTGGGTGTGGGGTGTGAGATTGGGCCTTTCAAATCTGCAGTAGAACACATTCAGGTCATCAGCCAGTTGTTGGTCCACCACAGGGTTGGGGTAGGAGTCCTGTAATTTGTGAGTTGTTTCATGCCACTCCACACTGATGCAGGGTCGTTAGCTGAAAACTTGTTTTCCAGCTTCTCAGAGTATCTTCTTTTAGCCACTCTGATTTCCTTGTTCAGTGTGTTCCTGGCCTGATTGTGCAAGACTATATCCCCACCCCTGTAAGCATCCTCTTTGGCCTGACGAAGCTGCCCGAGCTCTGCTGCAAACCACGGTTTGTCGCTGTTGAACTTTAAATAAGTCCTAGTAGGAATGCACACATCTTCACAGAAACTGATATATGATGTAACAGTACCTGTGAGCTCGTCCAGGTCTGTGGCTGCAGCCTCAAAAACACTCCAATCCGTGCAATCGAAGCAGGCTTGTAGTTCCTGCTCTGCTTCATTGGTCCATCTCTTAACAGTCCTTATTACTGGCTTGGTTGATTTTAATTTCTGCCAGTAGGTTGGAAGAAGATGAACCAGACAGTGATCAGAGAGTCCCAAAGCTGCTCTAGGGACAGAGCAATATGCATCCTTTATTGTTGTGTAGCAATGATCCAGTATGTTCCTGTCTCTGATGGGGCATGTAATGTGTTGTTTGTATTTGGGCAGTTCACATGTGAGATTTGTTTTGTTAAAATCCCCAAGAATAATAATAGCTGAGTCCGGGTATTGTTGTTCCGTGTCTGTGAATTGATCAGCCAGCTGTTGCAGCACGGCATTCAAACATGCGTTTGAATGTGAGGAAAACTCCCGTGGCGAGTAGAAAGGCTTAAGTTAATAAAGAGCGCTTCCAAATTAGGACAGCACATCCTCTTTAACGTTATTACATTTGTACACCAACTTTCATTGATCTAAAAACATGTTCCACCGCCTCTTGTTTTCCCCGTTAACTCCGCAATGCGATCCACTCTGAACAGCTGGAAGCCTGGCAGATATAATGTGCTGTCCGGAATGGCTTCACTCAGCCAGGTTTCTGTGAAGCACAAAGCAGCAGAGGTTGAAAAGTCCTTTTTTGTGCGGGTGAGGAGATGTAGTTCGTCCGTTTTGTTAGGAAGAGAGCGGAGATTCACAAGATGAATGATCGGCAGCATTGTTCAAAAGCCCTGCCAACGGAGTTTGATCAGCGCACCGGCTCATCTTCCTTGCCTGCGTCTCCTGAACAACAAAGCCGCGCCTCCAACTAAATTGTCCAGCAAAATGTCTGAATATTCAAAAACTGGGAAAAGATTGTCTGGTATAAGCTGTCGATTGTTCAGCAGTTCGTCTCTGGTAAAACTGACTGGAAAAAGATTACTAAACACAGGACAAACAAACAAAAACAACAAAACAACAGGAGTGCTCCACACCAAGGTGGCCATCCGCGGTGCCATCATGATATATGATCATGATAAATGGAGTTGATGTTGATACTATAGAAATTTTGCCACAGAATGATGACATTTTAGATCATTACCTTGTCTCTTGTATGCTGCGATTAGCTAATATCACTCAATCGACACCGCGTTATCGTTCAGGTAGAACTATTCTTTTGACCACTAAAGATATCTTCACTAATAATCTTCCAGATTTGTCTCAAATACTCAGTAAGCCAAAAAGTCTAGAATAACTTGATTTAATCACAGAAAATATAAAAGTCTTGTCATGCACTCTTGACAGTGTCGCCCCACTTCAATTAAATAAAATTAAAGAAAAAAGCCCCACACCATGGTACACTGATCACATTCATGCTCTCAAGAGTGCAGCTTGGAAAATGGAGAGCAAGTGGAAGAACACAAAATTAGAGGTATTTCGCGGTGCATGGAAGGATAGTGTCCGTTGCTAAAGACAGACACTAAAAACTGCCAGGTCAGCATATTTTAGCAAACTCATAGAAAATAACCACATCAATCCTAGGTGTTTATTCAGTTCTGTGGCTAAATTGGTTAGGAATTAGTCCTCGACTGAACCAGATATTCCGTTGCAGCACAATAGTAATGACTTCATGAATTTCTTAACTGATACAATTGAAATAATCAGAAATACATTTGGAATTATGCAATCGTCTGTCACAGCATCTCAGAAAACAGTGTCTCATAATTTTCGCTGTCATAGGTAATGAAGAGCTAACAAAACTTATCGAAACATCAAAGCAACATGTCTGTTAAATCCAATACCAACTAAGCTCTTAAAAGAGGTACTCCCTGTAATCTCAGAACCTCTTCTTAATATTATTAACTCCTTGCTATCCTTAGGACATGCCCCAAGTAACTTTAAAATGGCAGTTATCAAATCGTTTATTAAAAAGCCACAGATTGATCCTGGAGAATTGGCCAAATTCAGACCGATTTCAAATCTCCCATTTAAGTCGAAAATACTAGAAAATGTTGTGTCCTCCCAACTATGTTCATTTCTAAAGAGAAATGGTATATATGAACAATTTCAGTCAGGATTTAGGCCCCATCACAGTATAGAAACTGCACTTACAGTATTAGAGTTTCAAATGACTTGCTCTTCTAATCTGACCGCGGCTGCATTTCTCTTCTAATGCTTTTAGATCTTAGTGCTGCCTTCGACACCATAGATCACGACATTCTCTTGGATAGGCTTGATAATTATATTGGCATTTGTGGACTTGCATTAGCATGGTTTAGGTCCTATTTAGAAGACCGCTACCACTTTGTCTGTGTAAAGGAGGAATTGTCAAATCCAACAACAATATGTAGTGCCACAGGGATCAGTTTTAGGGCCTCTGCTCTTCTCCTTATATATGCTTCCCCTGGGAGATATTATCAGGAATCGTGGAATAAGTTTCCACTGTTATGCCAACAAAACCCAACTTTATATTTCTTTGAAACCCAACGAAATTTCACAATTCTCCAAATTAGCCAAGTTTATCAATGAAATCTGGCGGATGGCCAGAAATTTCCTTCTACTCAATTCCGACAAAATAGAGGTACTACTTATTGAACCAAAAACCTCTAAAAAAATAAGCTGCTAAAATACAATTTGTCTCTCAATGGATGTACTGTTATGTTGTCTTCTAAAGTGAAGAAATTAGGTGTTATATTTGATACAAATCTGTCCTTTAAAAATCAAAATCTAATTTCCAATGTTTGTAGAACAGCATTCTTCCACCTCAGAAATATTGCTAAGTTAAGACACATGCTCTCAGTTGCTGATGTCGGAAAACTAATTAATACGTGCATGACCTCAAAAGTAGATTATTGTAATGCATTACTGGGAGGATGTTCTGCAAGTTCAATAAGTAAACTTCAATTGGTTCAAAACGCAGCAGCCAGAGTGCTGACTACAACCAAGAAATATGATCAAATTAGCCCCATTTTATCGTCGTTGCATTGGCTACTTGTTACATTTCGTATTAATTTTAAAATTCTGTTAACTATGTACAAAGCTTTGAATGGTCTAGCTCAGCAGAACTTAATTGAACTTCTACCATGCTATATTCTATCACGTTCATAATGATAGCAAAATTCTGGCCTGTTAATAGTACCTAGAATATCAAAATCCACAAAAGGAGGTAGACCCTTTTCTTATTTGGCTCCTAAACTCTGGAATAGATTTCCTAACACTGTTTGGGACTCAGACACTCAGTTTAAGTCTAGACTAAAGACTCATCTATTCAGCCAGGCATACACCTAATATATTCATCAACTCATAATAAGGCTGCATTAGTTAGGTCTGCCGGAACTGGAAACACTTCTCATAATCTATAACTCTGCAATAAATTGAATGGCATCTACGCTAATAGTTGTCTATTTGTTTCCCTGTCTCAACCAAGGTTACAAGAGTCGGCCAGATCCAGCTCTGTTCCCACTTGGTGTCGGACTCCACTGCTACATGTGAGTGATGATGACTAACTACAGCCAGTGCCAGCCAGACATCACTTCAGCCTACTACGATGGACTACATAGAATGAACTGATGCCAACTCCAACCATAATACATGGGACACTTAATATGTCACTGCCTGAATCTTGCACTTAGGATGGACCTCACCGAACCTCACCGAAATGACCTGCCGGTTCAACTGTGATGCACCTCACTGATCTCTGCCTGCATTACATTGGTCTAACAATGGACTACATTTTTAAAAGGAATACATAGACTATTAATTGCCAACAAAAGCCTTCATCAACCACCTAACAAGGACAGTGCATCTATGTGGATTTCTGCAGTTATTCCAGGATGGACTTCAAAGACATTAGTCATTAATCTTACAGATCATACAAAATCTTTGTTTAAACACCGACCCTTAATACTTCATTAGATTACAAATTTTAAACCATGACTTGCACTATACACAAAAACTAACTATACACAACAAACTAATCCTGGCATACTGGCACCACAGTGAGCCTGGTTTCTCCCAAGGTTATTTTTCTCCATTAACCACCATCTTATAGAGTTTTGTGTTCCTTGCCACAGTCACCTTCAGCTTGCTCACTAGGGTTGTAAATACAATTATTATTATTTATTTACTTATTTATTTGTATAAACAAGTTACAATCATATTTAATCAAACTACACAATGATGACTAAGACTTTAAAAATATTAGTTACATTTTCTGTTAAACCATGATTTTCTGTAAAGCTGCTTTGAAACTGTGTGTTGTAAAAAGCACTATACAAATAAAAATAAAATAAAAATGACACCATATTATATGTGAACATTCCAAAAGCACTCCATGTTAACTACCCACAAGTGTTTGTGTATGGTTGGTTGACTGGCATGATGGCATCTCTGACCAGCGTTAACTATGAACTCGTAAACACTCTAACATAAGGCAACACTCATCTGTTATCTGTTACTCTCTCTGCCTTCCTCTCTCCTTACATATCACTGTTTTTACCCCACTAATCATGCCTATGTTTCTACACAACCGATCAGCCATACTGATGTCATGTATTTGTACATGCACACATCACTGCTCAGGACTTTATCTCTTTATTATTTATTATTTCAAATATTTATTATTTTGTGAGTGTCATTCAGCCTACACAGTGGCAAGGGGCTGGCAAACAGAACAAGTGCTGGCAATCACTGGGGTGTTTAAACGCTATTAAAATGAGGGAGTATGCAGCAGAGATAGTGCTGCTCAGATCAGAAGCATGCATGTCTGATCACAGGGTTTCAGTTTCCTCAAATGAACTGGAAATGATGAACGGCAGTTAATAAACCAGAGCGCAACCTTGCGCTCTCTCTGAAACTCACAGTCATGGACAAAAACAAGTAGAGTAGTTTTATAATTATTTTGTTTTTATGACTTCATTGAGAGCAACATGATCACACAGGAAGCTGGCATGTTGTTTCCAAGAATTTCAGTACCCTAGGAACGTCAACACTATGCCAACTCCCTGACATGCAGCATCTCCTATTAGACATTTTTTTCATAGACTCCAGCATGTCCATTGTGGTGCAACTGGAAGCGTGGTGCATCAAAAGCATGGATCTCCATGTATGAGTATGTATCCCGTGTTGAAATCAGTTTGTGCAATCACTGAAGAGCACGATTCAGAGGTTGCATTTTTCCCCCTAACATTACATTTTACTAACCGATGGTTAGGTTTAGGTTTGGGGTTTACGTTGAGGGGTAGAGTTGATGACATAAGCATTCCTTTTCACCGTTTTACATCCTGTACAACTGAAAACAGCTCTATTCGTAACTCGCTTTTGGCGCACCTCTGTGGACATTTCACCAGAAAAACAGAGCCCATACGTGCCCATACGCCCAATTACACTTACCACTTTGGCCACTGGGGGCACTGTTTAGAACTTCGGCGAGCACAGACCGATTTTAGCTAAAGTCAACCTACTGTTTAAGATGTCACTGAGATCAGTCTGTTTAGAGACTACATGGAATATTTGTACTTTTACAAAATTAGTTTTCAACAAAGTAGTCAAGGCAAGGCAAAAAGGTGATTAAGAACATGGAAAAATAAAGCTAAAATTTACAGTTTACCTTAAACAGTAATATTAGTTACTAACATCACGATTCTGCATTGATACTCAAATTTCAAATTAATGATTCAGTTTTTTTAAATGGTGTATGCAGGACAAATATTATGGATACAGCTTGCAATGCAATATGCAAAATCTTTTACACAAAATTTCAGAAACATTTTGGGAACGTAAGTGTCCATACGTTGCAATGATAACACGCAACTTGTATATACACAATGAAAAAGTGAGTTTAAGTTTGTGTAAATCATGAGATGTGACTGGATTCTCACCCATAATAGTCACTTTTACTCATGAAATCTTTAAAATTGCCATTTTTGTTTTTTTTGTTTATACCTATCAAAAACATTTTCACAACAAAAACTTTCCAAAGGTCGTTAATATTTTCTACGGTCACATTGACAATGTCAATGCATGCTTAAACGCTTAATGCTAAAATCATTACAGATGAATACAGACATTTTCTGGCAATGCCACAACTTCTTATGCTAGCATAATGCCTGAACTGATTTCTCAGCATTTTAACCAGGAGTCCTGTTCACATATGCCCTCTTAACATAAAGTGCCATTAAATTAGGCTATCTGTGCAAAAGTGCCTATACACAGGCTTAGCAATTCTAAAGGACAGGGGGAGGGGCTATTGAGCGAAGGGGACTTGAGGGTTAAAGGTCAAGCACAGGTGTCGTGACAATCTGTTCTTGTGGTTACATCTACAGTATATGAAGGTTAACCCACACGCATATACACACTGTCATGGGCATGATTACATCACAGAGGCCAGAACACACACACACTACCACAGGCATATGTTCTCATACACACAACATAAGCCTTAACCATATGTCACTATATCAGACTTGATGTAATAGTGTCTTTTCCAGTAGATCCAGCTGTCAGAGAAAGCTGTCTGAAGGACAGCCACACAGCTGGGACATACAAACACACACACACACACAAACACATTTTATGCCTTACTTGGTTTTCAATTTTTGTGATGTTGTGTTGGGTAGCCCATTGAATTTGCATTAAGACACACATATTTTAAACATCAAATATGTTATGATTGGATGCGATTTTGTTGCAACATGCAGCATTTTCGCTCGTAATGAGGAAAGAAAAATTACTTGTCAGTAAATGTAACTTTTTATTAAACACACATATTGCGATTGCTGCTGTTGAATAAATGCAATAGCCCATTTGAGGCTGTGTGTTTTTATTCAAATTTATAATAAAGAAATAAGCCACTAGAAGCCATGTGTTACAGTAATTTTGCCTTGATTAAGAGGTTTTTAGGCACTCCGCTTCATGTGGGACCTTACAACACTCCTTAACCATGGCAAAATCACTGCAACACACAGTCTCTTGTGGCTTACTACTTTATTATATAGAGTCAAATTGACTTATTAGGAAGTGTTCAACTGATGTTTTGAATGGAGCTGTAAAGCGAAAGAATTTACAAAGTTGTGTAGAGTTAGAGTTGTGTGTACAGTTGGCTAGAGTAAAGGATATGATGGTCCAGTGGATGTCCAATGTGCTGTTGATGAGTCCTCCCTGCACCTGTTGTCTCTTCTCTTCCTGTTGGCGAACCGTGGCCAGCCGCAATGCATCATGATCCGTCACAGGCATGCTCTCAAAGTCAAACTTATCCACCCGAATGGCCATCCTGCAACATAAAAACACAAATATTCAAAGGTCAAGTGAGGTTTGTGAGCCGTCAACCACCTATCCTCGTTTCTTAGAAGACGACAAACAGTACTAAGATTGGCTTTGAATTAAACTCCTCAAATGTCTGTCAGGTACTTCAAAAAAGCATTTTGTTTCTTTAATACATAATGTTTTAAACCAAAACAACAAAAATACATCACCATAAAAAGCTTGTCATAAACTGTGCATAACATCTGCCAAGGACATGGGCACAGAATTATAAAGCTGCGAAAACCTCTTCAGGCTCATAGGAATGGCAATAAAATATCCTTGACATTTCTATGTTCTCCATTCTCAGTGAACGAAAAGACAGACAGAGAGAGAGAGAGAGAGAGAGAGAGAGAGATGGAATAATGAAGGAGATAAGACCCTCTGGGGACCGTTGGGAGATGCACTCAAGTGGGTGTCTGATCACAGGATCTCTGGAGAGAAAACACGACTACAAAATAACTGATATGAGACAAAAAATATGCTGCAATGCAAGCTATGACCTCATACCACCAGATAGTGTGTTTGAAGTTCGAACCATGTGTGTGTGGAGGTGGGGGTTCTATTTGCATGTGTGAGTGTAGAGTTCAGTTCAAGGGGATATTATAAATCTGACTGCTAAATGCAAAACAATAAACCAGATTAAACATTTTCAGAAGTTGTGAGTGGTGCACGGAAGTGCAAAACTTGCCACCACGATGCTAGTGTATTGCGTGCAGGTGGTTGCCAGGGTGTTGATATGGTTGCTAAGGTCTTCTAGGTGGCTGTTATGTAGTGTCTTACTGGCCAAAGTCAAATGAGCTCCCATCCCCAAGTTTCTAATCTCTAAATATGGCTCGAGTGTCTCCTGCAATGTACAACCCCAATTTTGAAAAAAAGTTGAGACAGTATGGAAAATGTTAATAAAAACACAGGGATGTCCATGGAAAAAACAGCATGTAAATGGCAGTATATGTTCCTCCAAAATTTGTACATACATTTCTGCATTAATGGGGCCCTCACATGTGTGCAAGTTACCCATGCCATGGGCACTGACAACCCCACACCATGACAGACACTGGCTTTTGGACCTAATGTTGATAACAATTAATATGATACTTCTCTTTGGCCCGGAGAACACGACTGCTGTTTTTTTCCATAAACTATATTAAATGTGGACTCGTCGGACCACAAAACACGATTCCACTGTTCTACTTTCCATCTCAGGTGAGATCAAACCCAGAGAAGTCAGTGGCACTTCTGGACAGTGTTGATGTATGGCTTCTGTTTTGCATAGTAAAGTCTTAACTTGCATCTGTGGATGCACGCAGTGAATGGTGTTGACTGACAAAGGTTTACAGAAGTATTCCCGAGCCCATGTCATGATATCCATTACAGACAATTGACGGTTAAGACCATAACGTCTGAGGGATCGGAGATCATGTGCTTTTAGAAGTGTTTTTTTCAGCAGAACAATGCCAAAGCACATACTACACGGATTACAAGTGCATGGCTAGTAAGCAGAGAGATTGGGTGCTAGATTGGCCTGCCTACAGTCCTGACTTATCTCAAATTGAGAATGTGTGGCACATTATGAAGCACACAATATGACAACGAAGGCTCCATACAATTGGGCAGCTGAAGACCTGCATAATGGATGAATAGGGGAAAACTACGCTTGCTAAACTTAAGAAAATGGTATCTTCCGTGTCCAAACACTTAAGTGTTATTAGAAGAAATGGTGATGTTACACAGTGATACACACTCCGATACACTGTCCCAACTTTTTTGTTGCAGTCATCTGATTTGAAACGAGTGTATATAAAAAAAGTAAAATTAAATAAATACATTCACAAGGTCAAATAATGTGTTGTTGAAGTGCTTTCAATATACAGTCATGTGAAAAAATAAGTACACCCCATGGAAATTGTTGGCTTTTTTTTTTTCCCATATTTGGACAAGCAAATATTTGATCCTCTTTGAAACAGTCCTTATTAATAAAGCTGATATATTTGAACAAAACCATGAGGAAAATTTGCTTTTTCAATAATTTATTCAACAAAAATATCAATAGATGTGATATTTTTCTGTGGAAAAAGTAAGTACACCCTTGGCCTCAAAAGCTAGTATTGCCCCCTTTAGCAGAAATAACTTCTTGAAGGCATTTTACATAATTGTCCACCAGTATCTGACATCGACTTGCTGAAATGTTTGACCACTCTTCCTTGCAAAATTCTTTCAGTTGCAAGATGTCGGAGGGTTTTCTTGCATGTACTGCCCATTTTAAATCAACCCACAACATTTCAGTGGGATTTAAATCTGGGCTTTAACTAGGCCATTCCATAACCCGCCACTTCTTATTTTTGAGCCATTCCTAGGTGGATTTGCTAGTGTGTTTAGGATCATTATCGTGTTGAAAGGTCCACTTTCGGTTCAACTTCAACTTTCGTACAGATGGCCTCACATTATCTTCAAGCACTCTTTGATATGATGCAGAATTCATAGTTGAATCAAGGACTGCAAGCTGTCAAGTACCTGAGGCAGTGAAGAAACCCCAAACCATAACATTTCCACCACCGTGCTTCACAGTTGGTATGAAGTTCTTCTCCTGAAAAGCTGTCTTTGGTCTGCACCAAACATGTGTACTGTTACTGTGGCCAAACCACTCTATCTTTGATTCGTCTGTCCAGAGCACATTATTCCAAAAGGCCTGGATTTTGCCTATGTGTTCATTGGCAAACTGTAGTCTTGCTCTAATGTTCTTTTTAGACAGCAAAGTCTTTTTCCAGGCACGCCTCCAACGCACGTCAAATTTGTGCACTCTCTTTCTGATTGTAGACACATGCACTTTGACACCAACAGTTGCAAATGTTACCTGCATGTTACCTGGAGACCCACATCGACTCCACTGTGAAAAAGGCCCAGAAGAGGTTATTCTTCCTTCGCCAGTTGAGGAAGTTCAACCTGCCACAGGCGCTGCTGATACTGTTCTACTCAGCAGTCATTGAGTCTGTCCTCTGCACTTCAATAACTGTCTGGTTTGGTTCAGCTACAAAATTGGACATCAGAAGACTACAAAGGACAGTTCGGACTGCTGAGCGGATTATTGGTTGCCCCCTGCCCTCCCTTCAAGAACTGTACACTTCCAGAGTGAGGAAAAGGGCTGGAAAAATCACTTTGTCCCCACTCACCCAGCCCACTACCTTTTTGAACTGTTGCCTTCTGGCCGACACAACAGAGCACTGCGCACCAGAACCATCAGACACAGGAACAGTTTTTTCCCTCAGGCTATCCATCTCATGGAAAACTGCCCCATTGAGCAATAATTATGTGCAATACACAGCTTAGTTTATTTATATTTATCCATCATATCCTACCTCTTCTGCCATTACATTCCCTTGCACTATCTGTATATAACAGATTCGTATTTGTATATACGTGTGTGTGTGTGTGTATATATATATAATTATTATTATTATTATTATTATTATTATTTTGTCTATTGTGTATTTCTATATATACTTAGATTTTCTATTTGTTTTTTATTCTGTTTTTTTTATTATCTCTGTCTTGTATTTTTTGTGCACTGGGGGATTCTGTCACCAAGACAAATTCCTTGTATGTGTAAGCATACTTATCAATAAAGCTCATTCTGATTCTGGTATATGATTACCGAAATTTAAAACACTGTCCCCAGTGGCCAAAGCCGTAAATGTTGCGGGGTTTATAGGCACGTGCGAGCTCCATTTATGTCTATAAAAGGTCACCAAAAACTATTTGTGAAACAAGTTCCTTTCAGCTGTGCAGGATATAATTCAGTTAAGAGGAATGCATATTTTATGGACTCTACCCTCCAACCTAAACATTAGTGGAGTAAAAATGAAATGTTAGGGGGGAAAGTGCAACCTCTGAATCATGCTCATCACTGATTAAGCAAACTCAATTTCTTCCTGGTTTCAACGTGAGTATGAAGCCAGGTCTCATGCTGCTGATGCAACACGCTGCCAGTCGAGCCACGTGAGAAGGTAAACACACTGAAACCAATACAAAAAATGTCTGGTGGGGAATGTCGCATGTCGGCATACTGCCACCGATCCTAGGGTACCGGAACTTTTAGAAACAGTGTGCCGAATTCCTGTGTGATCATGTTGCACGAATTGAGGTATCATAAATATACATAGCACAAACCTGTCGGACAAGTTATGTGTTAAAGACTAAAACGTATGGACAGGGGTTTGTTCAAATTCCTAGCCCTCAGTATGAGCAATAGTTCAAGCGATTCTTGCCTTTGAAAACAGCACTAATGAACTGAATACACAAACAGCCTTGAGCAAACGCTCTCTCTGTTTCCACAGCCTGTGGCATGCAAGCAGGTGTGCGGGATGGAATAATTATTTACTCCTGCTTTTCTTTTATCTGTCTCATTTTCAGGGGGGAACAGTGGATTAAGAAGCTCGACTCTGACTACTGAACGAGTGAGAACTGCTGAGTCACATATGTGAAAGTCAGTCGTGCTGAGCGCCTGTGAGATCACTGTGCTGGAGACACAACAGACACACATCTGTGTGAGGTCATGTCTGGAAACTCTGAATGTTTCAATCTTTCCTCTGTTGTGTCTGCAATCCTGTTACATTGACATACCATCTTACAAGCCATCCTTCTTTCCTTCCTTTTCTCATCCTTCCATCTTTCCTTTCAACCTTTCTTCTTTGCCTTCCTCTCTTTTTCCTGTTCCTATTTTCCTTCCATCATATCGTCCCTCTTTACCATCTTCTTTCCTTTTCTCATATCTTCCTTCATAGCTTTTGAATTGCTTCCTTCCTTCCTTCCTTCCTATCTTCCTTTTTCCTCCCAAATTTAATTCCTTTCTTCCTTCGCATCTTCCTTCCTAGCTTTTTACTTTCTTCATATATTTCTTCCAACCTCCCTCCCTTTCATCCATCCAACCATACTCCCCATCTTCCTTCCTTCCTTCCTCCCCCCCTCCCTCCCCACCTTCCTTCCTTCCACCTTCCTTCCTTTATAACACAATCACCTGTATCTCCTCAGTCATGATGTTTAGTCACCTGATGTGATGAGATGAGAGGTTTATGAGTGAAGAGGCTGCAGGTGTCTTTGTTTTGATGTTTTAGTGCATGACATATAACCGGCTGCATGTTATAATGATGGATGTGTGTGTAAATGTGAACTGATTTGCATTAAATCTGATCCTGTAAAACAACACACAGGTGAGAAGAGACACTTTTACATGATGGACTGAGAAGCACAATGTCTGAGACATGACCTGTGATGTGGAATCCAGAATGTGAACACACACACACACACACACGCACACACACACAATACAAAGAGAGATGTATTGCTGCAAAACACAAAGCTATCAGAAAAACCTCTCTCTCTCTCACACAGAGAAAATCTATTTCTACAGAAAAGTCAAGAGTAATGAAGTAAGCCTCAGAGAGCAGCAAGAAAGAGACCAGAATATAAGAGAGAATTAGAAAGGGAGAAAATAAAGAACAATCACCCTCACAGATGCATCAGTGTGAAAATCTGTCCATTATAGGAAAGTCTCTTATCATTTTCTCACCCTTATGCTGTCTCAAATTCGTATGACTTTCTTTCTTCTGCAAACACAACCAAATAATTTTTCAAGGATGTATGAGGTGTTTTGTCCATACAATGTAAGTCTTAGGGGGAGAGAAGAGAGAAACTCATAAGATAAGTTTGTTCACGTCTCCTTGTGCTTGTTGCATGTGCGCTTGCATGTTCACTTTAGGACTTCCGGTTTTATCGTGCACACGTCAGTTCTCGCGTGAACATGCAAGCAATGCGCGGAAGATAAAGTCATATGAGTTTGAGACACCACAAGGTTAATTAATTAAATGATGACAAAATGATCATTTTGGGGTGTATTATCCCTTAAGTGCTGTATAACAACTGTCAATTCAGTTACTGCTTTCATGTTTTAATTAGGACTGTTGATTTAACGCTTTAATTTGGTGTGATTCATTTAAAAGAAAATTATGTTTAAAAAATGTACACAGACAGCAACATCCCCCCCCCCCCCCCCAAAATAGGAAACAAATATTTCCTCATTTCTTTTTGATTCTGGGGTGAAATATGGCCCAGACATGTTCTAATGATCCATATACAAATGTAAACAGGACCTGACTGGACCACATGAATAGTTACAAGATATTTAAAAGCAGTTTCTTAACATTTCTTACCGCTGATATAAATCTCAAACACAAATGCATATGCATATGCAAACAGAGACGCACAAGTCTGTTCTCTATCAATGTCTACGAACTCTTCAGTCTCTATCAGCCAAAGAGAGAGTATTACAATTCTAAACATGAACAAAGGCAAAGAACAAAACAAAATGAGAGAGAGAGAGAGAGAGAGATGGACTAATGAAGGAGATAAGACCCTCTGGGGAGAAGACGAGAGACTAAAACACACCCCTAAAGATTAAAGCCACACACACAAACACACACACACACACATCAGAGAGCACAGTCAACACACACTCCACTATACACACTCATCTAAAGACACTGAACATGCAAACTATGCAGAGCCCAAAAGCTGTATCTTGTATATCTTGTGCATTCTACAAGTATGTTTGAACACTATCCAACAAGCTCTGAACTTGACATGTCTTTGCATATTTCACATCTATTATTTGTATATCTGCACAGTTCTCTTAAATGTGACTGTGCCAGGGTTGCCATTATTTTCGACAGATGAATTGCCATGCCTTTTTCAGTTGTTACTAGACAAGGATTGTTAAACATCATAGAGATGGCACTTACAAAAATGTCTTGCTGACATTTTACTATTTTAACTAATATTAAGTATTTACCTGTATATATACACCACAATAGAAATTACCATTAATTTACTAACACAATTTGAATGCTTATTTGAATTTCATTATGAGTGAAAATGTATTAACATAATATTGTACTGTTGTGCTCAAAAGAAAAACTGTACAATTATCATGAAACAAGTCGTTGATAGAGAGATAAAGAGAAAGAAAGGGAGACCAGAAAGCATTTATGTTATCAAGCCTTTTTGGTACAGTTTCAGTGTCGCTGATTTTGTGTTCAGAAAAGAGAGAGAACAGACATAAAAAGAGTGAGGGAAAAGGAAGAAAGAGCGAGAAAGAAAAAGAGTAGAAGGGATTAGATAAAAACGAGAGAAGGAGTGGGGGAGTTATATTTAGCTAACGTGTGTGTTCTCTCTCGTGACTCCAGCAGCAGAAGAACACTGCTATTTTTAGAACGCCTCCCCATAACCCACGGTTAAAAGCACACACACAAACAGCAGCATCACTGCTCCACGGCAACGCCGCAACACCCCACCCCAACATCCTCATCAGAGCATCAGGAGTCATGCACACAAACATCTGAAAATCTGATTCTCGGTGTCATTATATTACAGCAGATGAAATAGAAATTATAATTTTCTACAATCAAAATGACACATTCCCTCACACGAGAGGCCATAGAAAAGCTGACAGGTTATTAAGCCCTTCCGCTAGCAAGAGACCAATTTCAGAAATGTGTATTTGTGTGTGTGTGTGTGTGTGTGTGTGTGTGTGTGCTCACGAGGCAGTACTGTATTGATATTCCTGAAACATTTGATTCTTCATCTTTTTCTTAACTATTTCCTGCAATTAATTTAGCTCAAACTGCTAAACATAGACTCCATACATTTTTTGTGTCTGTATATAATTGTCAACCTGGTCTTAAAGAAACGATTACAAGGCTATACAAATAAAAATGATAACTTGACATTCAAGGTGTTTTTTAGTCTGTTCTGGTGGTTTGAAACAGCTTGCCAACATGAACTTAAAAAAAAAAAAAAAAAAAAAAAAAACGTTGTTCTGGCCATTAAACACGTTACTGCCATTTGATAGGTAGGCATGACCCGCAGCTCCACCTACTTTGACACTGACGTATTTTCCAGTCAGTTTATTCACTCAGTTGAGATCAGTCAACATGAACACACGAGTCCAGAGTTGCCAACCATTTATACATCCATCTTTGCAGTAGTGTCAATGTCATTTTTTTTTTTTTTTAAGGATAAAAAACATTTTCATGGTCTTTCCTTTCACAAAATCTGTCATAAAATACAATAACAGAGGGCAATCTGTGCATATTATGACCAGGTATAGCATGTTAGCATTAGCGCCATAAATGCAGAGTGTAAACATAACAAATTACACATTATCAACAGCATATAATATTTCTTTAAATCATCATCGAGTGGTTAAAACAGCTTCTTTTACTGACTTCATGTGGATTCTATTAATAGAATGAGGCATGAAGTCAATAACACATTTTAATGTCACATTTGTTGAAATGTTTTACACATCATCTGTTTACAGACCAGCGTGCGTCTCATATTTAAATGCTCCACAAAATGCCGGCCCCAGCGGCTTAGGTAGTGTCTGAATGTCCGCAAATGGTATACAGTTGCTCAGCTGTTCGACCATCTTTTTAACTCAGAGCGAAGAATGAAGAATAACTTTACATTAAGTGTATCGGAGCCTTTATGTGTTGATTCTCGTGCATAGCCGACAAAAGGAAGTTCTAGGATGGCTAACACTGCTTACAGCACCTTGAAGTTTTGATCCGATTCTGTAGCATTAGAAAGAGCCAAGAGTTTGTAACTCCAGACTGTGATGGCAAAAAAGAGAGAGAGCAAATAGCAGTAGGAGTCCCTACATAGACATACAATGAAAAGGGAAAAAGTGGCCCTTCATCATGGAGAAAGCACTTAAGAGGCTGTTGCAAGAGCAACAGACTTTTCTTTAAATTATGTGGGTAATGAAGAAGTTGAACAGAGTATGGCACACAAACAACAGACATACATGCACACAAACACAAGTAAACCCTATATGATTAATAGGAATTATTTATACATATATGTTCTTGTTCTGTCATTCTTTCATTATATCGTTCAGTTGTTCTTTCTTATCTGTCATTCGTTCGTTCGTACTTTGTCTTTCTTGCTTTCTCTCTCTCTCTCTCTCTTTCTTTGTATAAAAGCAGACACACACAAATTTCCTGTGTTCTGATTGTCATGCAGCATGTTGGTTCTTCAAGTGTCATGATAATTGCATACATTCACCTGACATCCAAACCCTTCAGGTGTCATACGAACAGATTTATTCATGATTATTTAAATACGAGTGAGTTTATTTGTCTAGCTGAATAATTTTGCTGCCCTTTGAATGTGCATGGACACACACACACACACACACACACACACACACACACACACACTTCTTATTAAAGACGGGAAGCTCAGCAGGCTTTTCAAATCCATTCAGCATTAAAAATGCTAATAGTTTTGCATGTGCTCATCCAAAATCTAATAGTAGATTTAAATCTAATTCAATAAGGCACAAGCCAAAAGTAAAACCACATTCTTTTTTAGAGCGAAGAGCAAATTTATTTCATAATAATTTGAACTGGTGATTAAAACATAAACCACAAACATTTATTCTGAAACTAAATATAGTCAATTGATTTCATTATGTTTTTAAGCTAAATCAGTAGCCATTGCCCTCAAGCTGTGAAAACAACAACAAAAGAAACAAAAATAATTCTAGGAAAGGACTTGATCCCATCAAGTTTGTGTCTGAATCTTAAATATAACCAGACTTCACAGTGAAAAACTTGAATGCAGTCTTTCAAAAATAATAGAAAATACAGCTGGATAGATATAAGTCTCAGCAAAATTGATTAGTAAAGGTGAGCCTTCGCACCACTGGATGCCTCATTGTCACGGCAATGGCCTGCACTATTATTGACAGGAATGATTGGTATGCAGTAAGGACAGCATCGACTCTTCAGTAGTCTAAAAAAACTATCCCTGAAAGCATTCTTCATAATGAAAGAGAACGAGGCAGATGAAAAGACAGAGAGAGGAAGGAAGGAATGAATGAAGGAAGGAAGGGAAGAAAGATGGCAAGCAAGGAGAGACGATGGGGAGGAAGGGGAAAAAAACTAGTACATCAGGGAGGAATGAAGGAAGCACAGGGGATGGAAGGAAGGAAGGAAGCAGGGAGGAAGGAAGAAAGGAAGCAGGTATGAATGAAGGAAGGAAAGAAGCAGGTATGAATGAAGGAAGAAAAGAAGCAGGTATGAAGGAAGGAAGAAAGCAGGCAGGAAGGAAGGAAGAAAGCAGGCAGGAAGGAAGGAAGCAGGCAGGAAGGAAGGAAGCAGGCAGGCAGGCAGGAAGGAAGCAGGCAGGCAGGAAGGAAGGAAGCAGGCAGGCAGGAAGCAGGCAGGCAGGAAGCAGGCAGGCAGGCAGGCAGGAAGCAGGCAGGCAGGCAGGAAGGAAGCAAGCAGGCAGGAAGGAAGCAAGCAGGCAGGCAGGAAGGAAGGAAGGAAGGAAGCAGGCAGGCAAGCAGGCAGGAAGGAAGCAGGCAGACAGGCAGGAAGGAAGGAAGCAGGCAGGCAGGCAAATTTTACAGTAAACAAGAGCGCTATCTAGTAAATAAAATGTTTCAGAGCAGAGGAAAACTAGAAAATGTATAATCACTATAGAGATTTCCATGACATTTCCAGGCCTGGGAACACACAACTTTAAAATTCCCTGATATTTCCAGGTTTCTGAAATGACTGTGGGAACTATGTAGACGAAAAAAAAAAAAAATAAATAATAATTTTTCATTATTTGTGTTCATGTACCTCTGACACTCGCTGGCGTGTAGCACCAGGTCCTGGTTGTTCTTTGCAGAAAGTGTGAGGTCATGTTCTGTTGAGTTAAACACGTCCAGCAACAGATGACATTGACGAGTGCTGAAGAGACATCGAGAAACAAAAACAGAGAGTGTGTTAATAAAGTACAAAACTTACACACAGTACAACATTTTTACACAAACACGCTATTATGTGATGCAAAAAGTTTTTATTTCTATTATGGACCAATGAGATATTAAAGTGGTGTTACCTAGTACAAAAAGAACAGAAATAGAAACAAAGCAGCGGAGAAAATATGCTACACAACTCTGCTCTTGTCACGGTTAAGAAAAAAAAATGTGTTATGCTGGACAACGGGTTAAAATCAAACAAGAGCAACTGTGAATTGATTTATGCGACACTTATTTTATTATTTAACTTTTTTTTTTTTTTATTTTTTTATGTATTACTATATAATATGACACCATACAAAATTACAATCCAAAACTTAAGAGCCTCTTATATGCACATTGTATAAAAACATATATAATAATAAATTTGCCTTTTTTAGCTCACCACTTGTATTAATCACTCAATTTTCAAGTTTTATTTTTTGGGAAAATCAGAATAGCCACATAATCAGAGAGGATATATTTATATATATATATATACACACATACATACATATATATACACATACATACATACATACATACATACATACATATATATATATATATATATACACACACACACACACACACACACACACACATATATATATATATATATATATATATATATATATATATATATATATATATACACACACATACATATATATACACACACACACACACACACACACACACACACACACACACACACACATATATATATATATATATATATATATATATATATATATATATATACACACACACATACATACATATATATATACACACACACACACACACACACCAATCAGCAACAACATTAAAACCACCTGCCTAATATTGTGTTGGTCCCCCTCGTGCCGCCAAAACAACGCCAACCGGCTGTTACTATTCTTCTCACCACAATTGTACAGAGGGGTTATCTGAGTTACCATATACTTTGTCAATTCGACCCAGTCTGTCCATTCTCTGTTGACCTCTCTCATCAACAAGGCATTTCCATCACTGGATGTTTTTTTGTTTTTTTTTGGCACCTTCGGAGTAAATTCTAGAGACTGTTGTGTGTGAAAATCCCAGGAGATCAGTAGTTACATAAATACTCAAACCAGCCCATCTGGCAACAACAATAATTCAGATAACCGCTCTGCACAATTGTGGTGAGAAGAATAGCATCTCAGAATGCTATTCTGAGATACGGGTTGGCACTGCTTTGGCGGCACGAGGGGGACCTACACAATATTAGGCAGGTGACTTTAATGTCAAAAATCAAATCTAATCAAATCCTTTATTGTCACTCAACCATATACAGAAGTGCAACATCGGGTGAAAGTCTTGGGTGCAGTCCCGTCCCCCCCCCCCAACGGACCATGTGAGTTCCTCAGTGATGTGGAAACAGAGGAACTTGAAGCTGCTGACTCTCTCCACCGGTGCTCCATTGATGGTGATGGGGCTATGTTCTCTGTCTTTTCTCCTGAAGTCCACCACAAGCTCCTTGATTTACTGATGTTGAGGGAGAGGCTGTGCTCCTGACACCAGCATGTCAGAGTGTGCACCTCCTCTCTGTAGGCTGTTTCATCATTGTCAGTAGCTCCAATGATGGCATTGGAGCTATGTGTTGCCACCCAGTCATATGTGTACAGGGGATACAGGAGTGGGCTGAGAGTACAGCCCTGCGGGGCTCCAGTGTTGAGGTTCAGAGATGAGGAGATGTTGCTGCCCATTCTAACCACCTGGCGTCTGCTTGGCAGGAAGTACAGGATCCAGCTGCACAGCGAGCTGTTTAAGCCTAGAGCCCGGAGTTTCACATCAAGCTTGGAGGGCACTATGGTGTTGAATGCTGAGCTGTAGTCTACAAACAGCATTCTCACATATGTGTTCCTTTATTCCAGGTGGGAGAGAACAGTGTGTAGTGTAAGTGCAATGGCATCATCAGTGGAGTGGTTGTTGCAGTAAGCAAACTGCAGTGAGTCCAGTGAGGCAGGCAGCACAGAGCAGATGTAATCTCTGATTAGCCTCTCAAAGCATTTGCTGATGATGGGGGTCAGAGCAACAGGACATCATCATTTAAGCAAGTGATTTTGGATTGCTTTGGTATGTGGGGACCACAGACAAGGAGAGGGAAAGGTTGAACATTTTCGTAAAAACACCAGCAAGTTGGTTCATGCACGCTCTGATGACGCAGCCCGGAATGCCGTCTGGACCAACGGCTTCACGGATATTCACCCGTCGGAACGATCGTGTTACGTCCTCTACAAAGAAGTGAACTGACCTCTGTAGCTTCGGCTGCAGGAGCTCTCTCCGTGAGGGTGGTGTTGTTTCTCTCGAAACGAGCATAAAAAGTATTAAGCTCGTTCGAGAGAGAGGCAGCGGTGTTCACGGCGGATTTTTTATTCCCTTTAACGTCCGTGATAATATTAATTCTCTGTCACATGCATCTAGAGTCAGTGGTGTTGAACTGTCCTTCAGTCTTGTCCCTGTACTGGCATTTGGCTGCTCTGATAGTTTTGCAGAGGGCATAACTGGCTTGTTTATGCTCCTCCGCATTCCCGGAATTAAAAGCGAAGGTCCTCGCATTAAGTGCCAAACGAACATCGCTATTAATCCACAGTTTCTGGTTAGGGTAGATCCGTATTGTTTTGGTCAGCACTACATCATTTACGCACTTCCTGATGAAACACATTACAGTATCAGCATAGACCTCGATGTCATCAGAGGCGGACCAGAACATTTCCCAGTCCATGTGATCAAAACAGTCCTGTAGCGTACAATCTGATTGGTCTGACCAGCACTGGATCATTCTGAGGGCGGGTGCTTCCTGTTTCAGTTTCTGCCTGTAAGCGGGCAGAAGGAGAATGGAAGAGTGGTCCGATTTGCCAAATGGTGGGTGGGGGAAGGATTTGTAGCCATCCCGGAGAGTAGCAATGGTCCAAAACCCGGTCCCCTTGTGTGTTGAAACTGATGTGTTGGTAGTATTTCGGTGCTATTGACTTGATGTTGGCTTTGTTAAAGTCCCCAGTCACAACGAACGCAGCCTCAGGGTGCGCGGTTTTTCTTGCTTGCTTATACTCCCATACATTTTCTTGAGTGCTCGGTCTGTGTCGGCTTGTGGGGGGATGTACACAGCTGTGATAATGACCACTGTGAATTCCCTCGGTAGCCAGAATTGCCGACACAGAATCATGAGGAATTCCAGAACAGGAGAGCAGAAAGACTTGATAGAATGTACGTTTCTCTGATCACACCAGAATTTGTTGATCATAAAACATACACTACCTCCTCTGCTTTTACCTGAGAGGTCTTTCACTCTGTTCGCTCGGTGCACTGAGAACCCCACGGGTTTGATGGCTGAGTCTGGAATCTCCGCAGACATCCAAGTTTCTGTAAGGCAGATAATGCAGCAGTCCCTCGTCTCTCGTTGGAAAGAGATCTGTGCTCTCAGCTCACAGATCTTGTTGTCCAGAGACTGAACATTTGCCAGTAGAATGCTGGGTAGTGGGAGTCGATTTGCGCGACGTCCTAGACTAACGAGAACGCTGGCTCTCTTTCCCCTTTTCCGGTTGCGTTTCCGCGGCCGGCCAGCCCAGACATAGGGCTCTGCTGTCTTGTTTGAAAACAGCAGGTCGGCATTGAGGTATTTAAAGTCCGGTTTTCGGTGTGCTATTGACGAACCAATGTCCAAAAGCGTTTGTCTATTGTAGACAATAAGGCAGACGACATCCAAGACTGAAAACACAAGAATTGTAGACAAAACAAACAAAAAAACTGCAATATTGGGTCGGAGCTCGTAGCGCAGCAGCCATACTCGGAGCCATCTTGATGCTAACAGCCATGTTGTGGCTAATCGGTGTGTAATTATATATATATATATATATATATATATATATATATATATATATATATATATATAAGTACAAAATCTGCTTGTTTTAAATACTTAATAGTCAGTTTATACCACTAATACAAACACACACAAATGTATGCAAACACACTCCCTCTCTGAAAACCAGATGGGCACAAGGCGGTCATGCAGATGTACTTGTCATATTCTGCCCAAACATCAAAGGTTAGTGTCCCTTTCATGTATCGAAGGCTTTGTGTGTGTCCCTGCATCTTTATGGACACAAAATCTTGTCATAATTTAGTTGTCATGACCATTTTCAACCTTCTCTCTCACCCTTAGAATTAAACAAGCTGTGTTTGCTTCTTTACCTTTAATGCTTCTAGATCTTCTAAGACTTCAAGTGAGTGGTCATATGTTAATGAGCTCATGTTTGAGATGTGAAAACCGTGATGATTTCTGAATGAGTCGTTGTGGCAGGTTAGTTTCAATTGATTGAGTGGACTGGGGAAATGAGCTTTGCATTGTGAGTGTTACAGTATGTTTATGCAGAACATCGATCTCTTTCATTTCCAGAGCAAGAAAAATCCATGATATGGTCCCTTTAAGAACTCAGTCAGCAGTGTGTATAAATGGCACATGTTGAATAATATGATGGTCACTGTATGTCATCGCACAAGCAGAGCAGAGAAGATATACAGTATCTCTCTCTCTCTCTCTCTCTCTCGTCTTATAGTTATTAGTGAGTGATGAATCATCTCGAGATGTTGCCAATTTTTAAATAGCAGAGAGAAATTAAGAGCAATGCCAACCAATTCTCGACTCTCTCTTGATCAATGTCTCCTAACTTATGACCAGATCTTGACATTTTTCCTGCAAGAGCAATATCACCGTAGCAGGGTGTTTCTTACATTTTGGACAATTTCATGCCCAAGGGGTTGATTTTTGTTCAAACTTGAAAAACTGAATTGTTTTCTTTTTTGTTGGCAACAATGTTGTAAAATTGGCTGTAACTTTACACAGAAAAGGTTAGTAAGTGATTTTATCACACTAAAATCATGTTTACATGCATATTGTTTACATATTTTGGCTCTACTATTGTGGAAACAGTGAGTATTATAACGTTCAAAAATTGGCCCCATTCACTTCCATTGTATGTGCCTCGATGTCAAACAGATTTTTGCTTTTTTATAGAAAAGGAGGGGCAAGACATAAAATAATTTTATGGTAATAAATATTATGCCACAAATGCTGTCGATTGAGCTTAACTTGTATTGAACCCGGAATATTCTTTTAAACTCACTGGAATGCCTTGCCCCATTGACTTCCACTGTAAGTGCATTATTGTAAACATGTTTACAAACTGAGGGATGAATTAAAATAATATTCTGTGATAATTGACAGCAGGTCACATATTCTGTCTATAGAGATTAACTTGTATAAAACACAAAACATTCCTTTTAGACACTTTACAAGCAGGAATTTTAAAGATAAAATGTAGATCTTTTTTTTTTCCTGTTGGCTTTCAAAAGTACCCTTTCCTAAAGAGCATCTTTCCTTCTGTTCACACTAAAGAAGAGTTAAAAGCTTTTTTTTAAGACAGATTGTTTATTCAGTTAATGGTCTTCTTATATTATTTGTCAGTTTAAGGGTGTGTAAGAGTGACTGCAAAGTGTGTGTTGTCGTGAGCACATCTTAATGGTCTTGTGTGTGGACTGTGTGCATGTTTGATATTTTTGTATCTTTGGCCCACATGCCTGTGAGAAAATTTTACGGCTATATTTGCTTGTTTTAGAAATCTGACAAAGCATCATTCCCGTATCTTTAAGGGCCTTTAAAATTTACAAAATGAAGGCATTCCAATAAGTATTCATCAGATCCGTGGTGTGGAACAGACCTCTACACGGCCTAAATTATTCAGCACAGACAATGGGCTATTTGTCTAGTCCCACTACTCAGAATTCTCTAGAAGACTCTCATCTCAGCGAATCTATTTTATCTCATCAGAGGTACTGAGCTGAATAACCACAGAGCATTTGCACAGACCTTTAAAGACGGCAAGAACATTAGAATGCATTTGTGTAAACAAATGTTCTAGGTAAGACTTTCTGTGAAGCCGGTACATAATGCATTACAAAAGGGATTCATTTAAATGATTAGTTCACCCAAAATTTATAATTTTGTCATTATTTACTCACCCTCATGTTGTTCCAAGTTCTCATGTGAACAGGCATGTCACAGTGAATGAGCTTCTCTCATAGCGTTCATGAATGTGCAACGGACATCAAGATTTTCACTGAAAAGACTTGTATTTTGGTTTGTTTCTCACCAAAACCTATCGTATGTCTTCATAACACTTGGAATATGACGCACAATTCACATGGATTACTTTAATGACACTTTTGCTTCCTTTTTAATCCTTAAAATGGGGCACATTCTACTGCCATTGAACTTGAGAAAAAAAAAAAAAAAAAAAAAAAAAAACAGGCCGCAATATTCATTATAATATTACTTTTTTTTGTTTGTGTGTGTGTGTGTGTGTGTGTTCTGCATAAGAAAGAGAGTTGCATGGGTTTGAAACAACATGAGGGTGAGTAAATCATTACTGAATTTTTATTTTCGGGTGAACTATTCCTTTAATATAAGCTAACTGTAATTACTATAAGCCCAACACTTCACCTTTGGCATTTTTAGATTTGAATTGAGACATTATATACTACCTGCATGAACCTATTCTCCTTCTGTCAGTCTCTGGTGTGGTGTCAGGTTTAAATGAACTTAATGAGGTGTGTTCCAGTTTATGTGCTGCTAACAGAGCTGCTATTTTTAGAATGGCTGAGGCCATCCAAGAAACACGCAGATCAACCGACTGTATTTTACACTCCTGTTCACCGCAACTGGAATATTTTTCCATGTGCCGAGAGAGCTGATCTTGGCTAATACCCATTTGGCTAAAATTAAAATTAAAATTCACATCAGGTAAACGAATGAGCTAATCATGCCCTGACACTTAATAATAAAATAAAATAAAATAAAATAAAACAAAATAAAAATTTATTTAAATTAAATAAATAAAAATGAGTCCAGATTGTTTTTTTTATTTTTTTATTATTATTGTTTTTTTTTTTTTTTTTATGGAAATATCACAGAATTTACATGGATTTCAGTTCTTTTAGAAATCATTATAATAATATTTAATTAAACAACAAAATACATTTTATAGTTAATTATATGTGGCTGGATTGCATATTACAATTTATGAAGTTCATTTGAAATTTCAGACCCAGCCAAACTTCATACAGACTATAAAGGGTTATTTATTTTTTTCACTGGGCCAGTCATGTTTGCCTGATAAATCATTTTTAAACCATTTGAAAGCCAAAATGTTGAACTATTACTATTCTTTAAAATACTGCTTTGGAACAATATCTATTGTAATATATGCTAAATAAACCTATTGAAATTAAACTAAACTGGATGTTCATGATGAGAACAAGTCCAGAGCGCTGGGAGAGAGAAACGTTCATTGAAAATTCAGTACGTGTGTATGTGTGTAGCTGATCTATCCTGCAGGAATGATAGATGATGTTGATGAGTGAGACAGCAGATATTATTACAGCTAATGAGTCACTTCAAGTGGTCATTACTAAGGTGTAATCGGTCTCTCTCTCTACCCATCTATCTCCATAGATCTCTTTTTCCATCTCTCTCTAGAGAGAGAAAGGCAGTAATTCATTTCCACATCTGCTATATCACAGGAGACAGTAACGTTCAGGTCGACTAACAGAGAGTGAGTTCCTCATAAATGACCTTTCCATGAGAGCTGCATTCATTTAACATAAACACACTCAAAAAGCAATGAGAAGTGATCTTTAATTGTAGGATGTTTCTAAAATACACACTCAAGTGTGGTAATGTGTTTTATAGATGGGTTGACTTTAAAGACAAGTTGGTACCCAGTTGCAGGTATTGGTCTGTCGCTGGAGTTTAGAGGACTAGAGTAAATGTAATGTTTGATACCTGGTGGCAGGAAGAGTGCTGACTCTCGTGAAGAACACTGAAGGTTCAACATCCACTCTGACTCCCAGACTGAGTTCACGGTAATACCCCTCCACCTGCCCGGCACCTCCACTGTACTTAAAGGTCAACACGGCCTCCAGCACCTAGAGAGAGAGAGAGAGAGAGAGAGAGAGACAGAGACAGAGACAGAGACAGAGAGAGAGAGAGAGAGAGAGAGAGAGAGACAGAGACAGAGACAGAGAGAGAGAGAGAGAGAGAGAGAGAAATAAAGCACATTTAATAATTCAAACAGACCAAAATCATTCATTTTGATCACAGACAAAACCATTTATAACTGAGAAAAGCCAATCAGAAGACACACAATCATAAATCCTGATTGGGAGAATCTCACAAAGAAATGTGCAGGTCATATTAAAATAAAAATAAAAATTAGATCATTAAAAAGCTATATTGTTATTGCCCAGGAAAAAAGCTAAAGCTTCTGACAACTTGCCCCAACAGAAGCACATATTTACACACTATATATAGGGTAAGTTGTTACATAAAAACCCTATAATAGGATTTTCAGCAAACTATATAAAGTTAAACAATTATGAGGCACAAAAAAATTCATGAAATAACATAAACGGAAAAGGAAACATGCAAAAATACCAAAACATTGTTCTGGCCGATATGTTTATTTCTCACAACATTGTCAATCTAACTTCAGCAACATGCCTCTCTCTTTTAACCTAGATAACAATATAATGCATTAATAATATTAAAATGCATTCATCTTGGATCTAAAAAGAAAATGTTAAGTTAAAATATTGAAAAAGGAATAGTTTCTCATTACCAAAACAACTGTACAAATGTTGCGGTAATGATCAAGTATGTTGCGGTAATGATAAAGTATGTTGCGTTAATGAGGTGACCTAACACAAAAACCCTAATAATAGGGGCATCAATTACAAGTGAGCACACATTATTGCTTCATCTTACAGAGGTATGTAAAAACTAATATAGTTGGCAAGATTGATCATTAAATCCATTGTCTAACAAATTTAGCATCCGTTGTGGTAATGAGAATGTGAAGTGTCTGAACCAGGTTATATAGACACAACAACAAAAGTTTTAGTAAAACAAAGTGAGGTGACAAGTATCCAAGTATCCATGTTTGGACTTTTACTCTTGCTGATGCATCAGAATAAGTCTTTAATCTAATTTAATGTATAATCCAATGTAGTTAACTAATGTTAACAAATGGAAGCTTATAGTAAAGTGTTACCCATTATTTAAACAGCAAAAGTGCATTTCTTGCTTAAAAAGCAATAACAAAACTTTTAAAATGTAATCACTGGCCAGCGCTGCCCATCTCGCCTTATCTGTAACTTTACAAGAGCAAACTGGATAAATAGAGTGATAACTCATCAGGCAAATGGAGTTTATAAAAGTGACCGGTGCACAGAAACCACAAACTGGTTGGATATACTGGAGTTTCATCTATCTGGACTTTTGTCTGGTTCACAATGCAGTTTATTATGGCACAGAGATGCCCGATTAAAAAGTGGTCGTTTGACTGGCATGCCAACCAACCAATCACAGTTTGCTTTTGTATGTAATGTCTAGGGATGGGAAACTGTGAACAATATTTTAAGAACAAAGCTGGAAATACAGCCATGCTTAAGAACACCTCTTTTACCTGCTACTAAATGTCTCAAAACACTTTCAATGATTTGATGCCATGAACGTCACCAAACACTGTCAATGACTATGAATGAATAAACGAATGAATGAAATGAAACTGAGACTAGGTTTGAAAGGTTCCAGATGACTGTGTGAGATATGAAATCATGTCATAGAGAGGGAAAAAACTGAGTGAATGATGTTTTCCAGACAGTAGGGCATGAACTGGAGATCTTGTGTAAAATGAAGGGCAGATACCATTACTGCTTGGGAGGATGACAAGGTGAAAAAACTTCAAAGAGAAAGATAGAAAGGAGGAGATCTTAAAGGTAAGAGAGATCATATTGGCCTTATTATTCTGAAAGAACTCTGGAGTGTGTAAAAGCTTTCTAGCAGTAGAAAAAGACTAGTGTGCGTGTGTGTGCGCGCATGCAGAAAGCAGCCTGTCTCCTGTGAGATGCTATTTCAATCACAGAGAGAGCTAAAAATAGCACAAGCCATAATGATAAAGAGACTGTAATAGAGAGAGAGACACGTGCTGCTGACACAAACAAACTAATTAAAGAAAGTGAAAGAATAAAGAACTAATGATTGAATGAACAAATGAATAAATTATAAAATGAATGAGCAAAAGAATTAATGAGTAAATTAATGCACATAAATATTTATGAACATATTAAAGAATTAATGAAATAATGAATGGGGTGAATAATAAAATGAATAAACTCATAAATGAAAGAAAGAGTGAAATATATAAATGACTGAAAGAATCAAAGAATGAACAAGCACTCAAAAGAACGAGCAAATGACTGAGTTAACAGATCAATCAATGAATGAATTAGTAATTGACAGAAAGACAAATGAATAAACAAAAGAAAAGAACATTTCAACAAACAAATGACTGTATGAGCAAATTAATGAAAAAATAAATATAAACATGAATGAATGAACAAACAAATGAATGGGGCAAATAATACTCAATACTCAAACCAGCCCGTCTGGCACCAACAATCATGCCACGGTCCAAATCACTGAGATCACATTTTTTCCCCATTCTGATAGTTGATGTAAACATAAACTGAAGCTCCTGACACTTATATGCATGATTTTATGCACTGCAGCCACAAGATTGGCTGATTAGATAATCGTTTGGATGATTGTTAGTGCCAGATGGGCTGGTTTGAGTATTTCTGTAACTGCTGATCTCCTGGGATTTTCACACACAACAGTCTCTAGAATTTACTCCGAATGGCGCCAAAAACAAAAAACATCCAGTGAGTGACAGTTCTGTGGATGGAAACGTCTTGTTGATGAGAGAGATCAATAGAGAATGGCCAGACTGGTTTGAACTGACAAAGTCTATGGTAACTCAGATAACCACTCTGTAAAACTGTGGTAAGAAGAATATCATCTCAGAATGATATTCTGAGATGCGGGTTGGCGCTGTTTTTTACGGCACGAGGGAGGCCTATACAATATTAGGCAGGTGGTTTTAATGTTGAGGCTGATTGGTGTGTGTGTATGTGTGTGTATATATATACACACACACACACACACACACACACACACAGAGCTCTGGAAAAAATTTAGAGACCACTGTAAAATTATCAGTTTCTCTGGATTTACTATTTATAGGTAAAATAAACATTTTTGTTTTATTCTATAAACTAATAACAAAATTTCTTCCAATTCCAAATGCAAATATTGTCATTTAGAGCATTTATTTGTAGAACATGACAACTGGTCAAAATAACAAAAAAAGACCTCGAATAATGCATATTTATTTTTGAACAAAACAATACTAATGTTTTAACTAATGTGGCTTGATTCATGCATCCTTCACAAAGACATTATGGCTTGAAGGCCTCTCCAGGTCTCTGTCTAACCATCAGATGACCAGGTGGAGGATCGGTGATGAGCACAATACGACGATCCTTGAACAAATATGAGCTGCATGGTTGAGTTGCCAGAACGAAAGCCAATGCCACAAAAAAGCCCGGTTACAATATGCCCGACAACACCTTGACACGCCTTACAGCTTCTGGCACACTGTAATTTGGAGTGACGAGACCAAAATAGAGCTTTATGGTCACAACCATAAAGGAGAGGGGTCAACAAGTATTGTGCTCCTTGAAACAACCACACAGTCTTTTTCCAGAGCAGCCTGTATTTCTCCTGAGGTTACCTGTGGGTTTTTCTTTGTATCCTGAACAATTCTTCTGGCAGTTGTGGCTGAAATCTTTCTTGGTCTACCTGACCTTGACTTGGTATCAAGAGATCCCTGAATTTTCCACTTCTTAATAAGTGATTGAACAGTACTGACTGGCATTTTCAAGGCTTTGGATATCTTTTTATATCCTTTTCCATCTTTATAAAGTTCCATTACCTTGTTACGCAGGTCTTTTGACAGTTCTTTTCTGCTCCCTATGGCTCAGTATCTAGTCTGCTCAGTGCATCCACGTGAGAGCTAACAAACTCATTGACTATTTATACACAGACACTAATTGCAATTTAAAAAGCCACAGGTGTGGGAAATTAACCTTTAATTGCCATTTAAACCTGTGTGTGTCACCTTGTGTGTCTGTAACAAGGCCAAACATTCAAGGGTATGTAAACTTTTGATCAGGGCCATTTGGGTGATTTCTGCTATCATTATGATTTAAAAAGGAGCCAAACAACTATGTGATAATAAATGGCTTCATATGACCACTATCCTTAAACAAAAGACAGTTTCTTTTGCATGATCAGTCATATTTTCAAAATCAATGCCAAAATTTCACAATTTCTGCCAGGGTATGCAAACTTTTGAGCACAACTGTGTGTATATATATATATATATATATATATATATACACACACACACACACACACACACACACACACACACACACACACACACACTACCGGTCAAAAGTTTTGAAACACTTACTCATTCTTTATTATATATATATTTTTTAGAATAATATTAAAGTCATTAAAACTATGGATATATATATACACATATATATATATATATATATATATATATACATACACACACACACACACACACACACACACACATAACACAAATGAATGAATGAAAGAATGAACATAAAACTAATGTAATGAATGAAAGTATTAACAAATAAATACAAACAAATCAGTAAGCAAATGACTGAGTCAACAAATCAATAAATTAAAGGTAAAGTAAAAGACTGAATAAATAATAAGAGAGACTATAGCTGCAAGCAGCGATTATGGGCCCAAGCACCATGGGTTCATTTCCACCCGGTGGCTTTCGGAAAACAATGCAATGTGGACACATGCATTTGGCATTTGACATTATTCTAAACACTTTTGAAGCAATTTGGGTAAATATAAGAGGACTATTTTAAGATCTTTTGTAAGAGCCACACTTCCTGCTGCCAGGTGGTGGTGCTATGACTGTGATTGATTAGCCCGCAAGACTAAACATACATCTCAATTTTGCTCTAAATCACACATTGCACAAAGAAGATATGTCACACTTCCTGTTTCCCATTTTTCGCCATTAATTTAATGCCTCACCATGGCAAAACCGTTCGATATATCAAAAAACTGTTCACAATTTAGCATCTTCAATGTCTTGGCATAATGTTGTCTAAATGTGGTGACAGTCTCATGAATCCTCTAGCAGAAATATTTAAAAGTTCAGAGACTGCAATATTCAAATAATCCAAAATGTCTGACTTCTTGTTGGGCAGAGCTAATAACCATAATTATAAAAGTTGTTTGGCTTGATGAGAACTATGTATGTACCAATTTTGGTGAATGTAGGTGAAAATGGGGTGCTACAAAGGCCGTCTTACATGCCCATTTTCAAGGGGGTGCTACAAACTAATGAATGTAGGAACTAATGAAAAAAGGATAAAAAAATTATTTGTACTAAACTTACAAATCGATTTATGATTGAATGAATAAAAAAAACTAATAAATATAAGAATGAAATAACAAATTAATCAAAAAAATAATTAAAAAACATTTCAGCAAACAACCCAACAACATCAGAGACGAGCAAACATTTTTGTGAACAAGTTACTCAGTTCTTTTTGAAGTATTGAGTGTGAAAAGCGATCTATAGGTTTTATAAACACAGAGCAGACCTTCACCATGTAATGGATGATTCTAACAGCTCTTGTAAGAGCGTGAAGGTGACCACTGCACAATTTACTCAGTGTCACAGCTTTCAAATGCCCTAAATCATGACCAATACCCAATATTACTGTGGTACTGCTGAAATATTAACAGAGAGAAATATTCTGGTTTTAAGACTTGCTCTAACATACAAAATCAAAAGATTTTAACAACTATGAAATGGCTGCTGCCCTCAGTCTTGTCCTAACAATTATTAAGGCCTGTGAGTTTTATGGCTTACAAGACAAGGATGTGAAATCCAATACAGTTAATAAAGAAATTTGACATTTTCATTTATATCTTAACACTGAACGTTACTGAGCCTTAAACACCATTAGTGTAAAGTAAACTAGACTGATACTACAAAATGCTTCTGCAATATTGAACTTCAACAGTTACACCAATAAAGCTTCACTGAATTGAAAATGAACCAAACTTCTGTTTCAATTAAATGGATGCATGGATGGATGGATGGATGGACGGACGGACGGACAAATAGATGGACAGATACGGACAGACGTTGGGACAGATGGACGGACAAATAGATAGACAGATACGGATGGACAGTGGGATGGACGGATGGATGGACAGACAGATGAACGATATATAATTACAGTATAACAACAGATAGAATGAACAAACAATTGAACAAACAAGCAATTAATAGAACAAATGATGACTACACTGATGACTACAAAATGCTTCGGAAATATTGTACTTCAACGGTTACGCCAATAAAGCTTCACTGAACATGAATCAAACTCTTGTTTCAATTAAATGGATGGATGGATGATGGATGGATGGACGGACAGATGAAATGATGAATGAAGGAAAGAAAAAAACAACAGACAGTACGTACAGAACATTAGACCAAGTGAATGAACAACCAATCAATAGAACAAATGAGCAAATTAAAAAACGATAGATAGATAGACAGAATGAATGAATGAAAAGCAAATGAAAAAAACAATAGATAGACAGACAGACAGACAGATGGATGATAGATAATTACATCATAACAATAGACAAAGACAAAACAAACAAATTGAATGAACAAGTGACTGATAGAACAAATGAGTGAACTAACAAACAACGATGGAACGAACAAGTGACCGAAAGAACAAATTAGCAAAAAAAAAAAGACAGAGCGATGGAATGATTGACAGAACGATAGAATAAATGAACAAATAAACAAACAAGCAAACAACCGAACAAAGAAACAATTAATAGACAGAATTATATAGTTGCGTAGGATGAAAGACCGAACGATAGATCAACCGACACATGCTCAACATATATTCACAACGCCAAATGGTTTAAACATTTTTTGGCATCCATGTTTATTCTTCTCAGTCACAAGACAAATAAACACTGGTATGGTGATCACTAAAGCTGCATTCTGATTCACAGGGTCCCTACACAGTGTCCATGGCTCCCTCAGAGTGTTGCTAGCATGGTGACGCAGATAGCTGGTGTTCGAAGCGTCTCTAAGGAGTTTCGATGGGGTTATATTAAGACCTGCAACTTTTAGTTTTCGTTTAACATCCGTTTCAAACGGCCTTGCATCTAAAAACAGAAAGTTAGAACATAATCCAAAAGCCAAAAGATGCAATCCGCATTTTTTTGGACATGTATTTTTATTTTTTTATTTTTTTTGCAATAAGTGTTAATAGTTAATTGATATTTATTTTCTGCTATAAGTGTTTACATAATTTCTTATATTTTCTGCAAGAAGTGTTTTTTTTTTTTTTTTGTACTTATGTGTAATTGTCTTTATTGCATTGCTTTGGAAAGATCATGAGTTTCTTGCGGAAAGTTTAGGCTATAATAATAGCCTAATAATAATAATGGTCAAAAATATATCAGACTGAAATGTGGCATGATGTGAAATTAAGATAAAATTGTGTTTATTAAAAAACTAAATGAATATATTGTGATAAATATCGTTATCATGATATAAAATTACTCGTGATGTAAGATTTTGGTTTTATCGCCCACCCCTAGTTATGTCATATAATCTCACCTTGGCTCTTTATTTTTATGAGAAAATGACGATGGCAATGCAAGGCTGTTTTAATGTGATTCTGAAGTGAGAAGCTTCTTGCCGCCATGCAAGATGGTAAAAAAATGCAGGATGCTTTTGCCAGTGTTCGGGATTCAACTAGGTGTAGTCGCAGATTAGGACTCCGCAAGTTTCGGGAAAGTTTAAACCTTTGTGGCAGCGAAGCGCTTTTATCATTGGAATGGCTTCAAGCTGTACACTTGTGGTATCAACTAAAGGGGTTGCTGACACGTCATCTTACTATTTTCACCGGACATTGTGCCTGACACTGTTTGAATTTGTCGGACATTAGGACATTTTAACGGTCAAAAACCGGTACTTTACGGAAAACCTGACAGACACACACAGAATGAAACCTATACATATTAAGAAAAAGAAGGAAAAAATTTTTAAACTTACAACAGCACATTAAAACACACCTTTTGGACTATATTTGCAAAGTGTAACCTAAATGTTCAATAATCAAATCCATGCTCAGGACATTTTTTTTTATTTATTTTTTTTATAAAACCTATCTACAAAAATATGACCTACAAGTGACAATCTTTTATTTGCCTTAGTGTTTTATCAAACACACTGTTGTTTTCATTGTAGTTCTCAAATTCATTCAGAATCACAGTTTTACAGTCATTTCTCTCACAGCATGAGCAACACAGCTCCTGCGGTATGAAATTACATCAATTATAATCTGTATTCCAGGCAGTTGTCAAAATACTTTTCTGTGAGTGCTGAGAGCTGATTTGATAACGTAGTAATCTAATAACAAGTAGAACAAACTGCAGACCCTATATTCTACACTTTTGTAGCATTTTATTTCTTCCCTGAAGTCCACTTATAATGTTAGTTGAGGTTTCTTGCACCAAAAACAATCGTACTTTTGTTTTTCAATGAACATTTTCCAACCTCTCTCCAATCCTTCGAATTAAACAAGCTGCTTTTTCTACTGCACCTTTAAGACTTGTAATGTTAATTATCTTTTTGTGATTAGCTAATCTCTGTAAGACCAGTTTGAAGGCTGATTCTTAAGGCCTTTTCATAATTTTTGCAATTCTTTTTGTTTATACACTTATTTGTTTATACTTCTTATTTTTAATTATAAATTTCACCTTGAAAGAAAGAAAATGTAAATGCTTTAGGTAAAGGAGTGGCATTCTGCAGAGGAAAAAGAAATCTGAGCTCTCTGGGAAGGAAATACATTACAAACTAACACTGCCACTGCTTTTTACTCTCATTTCTCATTTCCAAGCAGTTCAGTTTAACGTGATTTCTTTTCACCGTGTCTCTACGAGAGGGTAGAGAGGGGCAGCTAGGGTGTAAAGGGGTAGAACTGTGGGGCAGTAACAGCCTGTGAAAGGGGCAAGTGATGTGATTACTCAGCAGAGAGAGAGAGAGAGAACAGTTCTGTATCAGTGTGTGTCTGGCGGCTCATCTGTGTGATGATGTATAGCCGTTATTCTGCAGCTCTGACTACTGTGTAAGCACTTTCCAGAGCCAACCACACACACAAAAGCAGCACACACACACTTAGAGAATGTACTACCCTTCAACACTCTATCAATAAGGCAGAAAGTAATAATAATACGTTTGGAGTGTGTTTGTGTGTGTGTGTGTGTGTGTGTGTGTGTGTGTGTGTGTATATATATACATGTTTATACTACATTGTGGGGCCCAACCAGCGGTCCCCACGAGGGAAATGGCTTAGTAAACATACTAAACGATGTTTTTTGTTTTTTTTTAATGGTAGAAATGCAAAAAGGTTTCTGTGAGGGTTAGGTTTATGGGTAGGTTTAGGGGATAGAAATTATCATTAGATCTGTATAAAATCCATAAAATGCATGGAAGTCAATGGAGAGACCCCACAATGATATAAAAACAAGTTAGTGTGTGTGTGTGTGTGTGTGTGTTCCTAAATAACAATTGACCATATGTACTTTGTTTGTACTATGTTCCTTGTCTTACTGTGCACAATTAATCAGTTATCTAGAGAAAAAAAAAAAAAAAAAAGAATATATATATATATATATATATATATATATATATATATATATATATATATATATATATATATATATTACTCAGATAGTTGTTTTTGTTTACATTTTCTATAAACTTTCATCAAAATGCATTAACTTTCTCCGCCTCTTAAATGACTTCTCTATTCAGTTGATGAAACCAAATCCAAACTACTTTTCACGATCCAATCAAATCACAATGGATTAAATTAAGGCCCACTCAACATTATTTTCAATGTAATATTCTATTTCATTCAGAAATATGGCACTTTACAGAAAGTACATGCATTTTAATGTCGTTTCATGTTGTCTTTAACAAAATTATTATGTACATTATATTTTCTTTGTGCTAAACAAAAAACACATTTTCTCTTATCTGCAGCCTGATCTGTACACTTGTTAGTACAGCGGTTTTCACTGGATTTATCCTGTATATATATATATATATATATACACACCAATCAGCCACAACATTAAAACCATCTGCCTAATATTGTGTAGGTCCCCCTTGTGCCACCAAAACAGCACCAACCTGCATCTCAGAATCACCAACAATCATCCATGCGATTATCTAATCAGCCAATTGTGTCGTAGCAGTGCAGTGCATAAAATCACGCATATACGGGTCAGGAGCTTCAGTTAATGTTCACATCAACCATTAGAATTGGGGAAAAAAATGGAATCCAGTGATTTGGACCGTGGCATGATTGTTGGTGCCAGATGGGCTGGTTTGAGTATTTCTGTAACTGCTGATCTCCTGGGATTTTCACACACAACAGTCTCTAGAATTTACTCTGAATGGTGTCAAAAACAAAAAACATCCAGTGAGTAACAGTTCTGTGGACGGAAATGCCTTGTTGATGAGAGAGGTCAACAGAGAATGGCCAGACTGGTTCGAACTGACAAAGTCTACGGTAACTCAGATAACCACTCTGTACAATTGTGATGAGAAGAATATCATCTCAGAATGCTATTCTGAGATGTGGGTTGGCCCTGTTTTGGTGGCACAAGGGGGTCCTACACAATATTAGGCAGGTGGTTTTAATGTTGTGACTGAAAGAATGGAAGGAAGGAAGGACAGACAGACAGAAGGAAGGAAGGAAGGAAGGAAGGAAGGAAGGAAGGAAGGAAGGAAGGTAGAAGTGTATATCTGTAGTATGTATATCTGTATGTCCCTTCAGGTAGATACAGTTGTAATTGTATGTTAGACTTCATAACTTTGAATGATCATTTCATTTAAAAAAAAAAAAAAAAAAAAAAAAAAAATCCCCTGAAGGGAGAAGGGAGTTTTCCCACTGATGGGAAAAATAGCATTAAATTCCCTTTATATGCACAGTATAATGGTAAACAAACTTGTCACTAGGCTTTAAGGTAAATAACACTCTGTGCTATAATGTCAGCTGTGTGTATGTGTGTCGAGACAGACTACGACTTCAACCTCTCAAAAGGAGCCCGTTGGAAACCAACCGGCTGAATATAATAGCTTCTGTCCTGCAGGATCTTTCATGAATGCATTGCGCTGTAATGTACACATTCGCAGGGGTCAGATTTGATGCCCAATTTTATAATAGCAGGGATAAAGTCATTAATCTGGTGAACGGAGCTCAGATCAGCTCTAAAAAACAAGCTCTGGTCAATCGATTTTTCCCTCCAGCGCCATCTGAGAAATTATTAAAATGCTCCTTCACTGTCTTGCCGAAGGACCGTAAATTTCTGATGACAAACCGACTTGTGTTCTTTAACGGTCTGCTGATCATCTCTAAAGCAGGATAAAGCATCGGGAACATAAAGAAATGGGAAAATATCCAGAAGAAAGAAAGTGAGAGAGAAATAAAATAAAAAGAGTAAAATATCAGGTGTTTTTAGGTCTTTCGGTTCCATTAATGGTTTTCGAACATGCATTCCTCCGCCGATGCGGATACAATACTGGGCTTAACTACTCTGACATTGTTTCCTATGCTACCAATCAGCATGAAACACAGTACGACCAGTGTAGTGTGATTCCTGAGTAAATGACTTTGATGAGCCGGTTCATTTGAATCTACACTACAAAACATACAGCGCTTCCTGTTCAGAACAGCCTGTTCTTTTTAGTGAATCAAAAACTTACTGAAATGAAAGTCTTTAATTTCTTAATATCCGAATTGAAATGTACCAAATATTCAGAATAGCGAACTACTGGGAGTTGATAAGACAATGTGTTATTACAAAGAGTAAGCTTGACTTATAATTCGGCGGACAGCAACAATTGTTAAGGTTGGATTGGTCAGTATCGATTTTAAAGAAGTGCCCTTGCACTAAGTGTCTGCATTTTGTCTTAGGTAAGGAAAAGGATAAAACAGCAAGTTTTTGTACACACACACACACACACCTAGCCTAATCCTTCTCTCACTAATCTTCCTTCTCCAACAGTCGCTATCCTTCTTTTTTATTGTGTTCTGCCGATTCAACAGAGCGCATTGTGATTCTCTATTCCTCCTCTATCACTCCTCAAACTTTCCCTGGCCAAAGGGAGTGAAGGAAACCAAGAAAGAAAAAACGATGAAGAGTGAAAACAGCTGAGCAGGAGGACTTCTCTCCACAGTTAAGTCGTTTGGAGGTTTGGAGATAGTGAGGGCACAGACACGCTCTCTCTTTATCGATGTGTGCGTGGTGCTGATAGGGTTATGAGTGGGGAAAGGAATGAAGACACTTGCTGTTGGGGAGTCGCAGTCACTGACACTGTCAGTCAGCCAGCAGAACTGATTACCTTCAACTCCTCGAGATTCAAACATTCAGAGATGTATCAAGTTTATGGGATATATCCTGCAGTGTCTGTGTGCCCTGTCACTCAACTTTTCCATCTCTATAATCTCTTATTAATTCTCTACTTTCACTGTTCGTCTCTTTCTCATTTTGATTCGTACTTCACCGAATGCAGATTTTTTTGGATTTATATTTATATTCTTTCACTTCATCCACTTCAGATTCTTTGTATCTCTCTTTCTTTCTCCTGAAAATGGTGTTGAATTATGAATTGATGAGGAGAGAGAAATGAAGGTAGATGGATCGAAAGCCACTCAGATGTGCTGCAAATATCAGATCTGTTGTCTGCAGAGGTTTGATATTTTGCATATGTGAGAGTGACTTTTACTCTTTTTTTTTTTTTTTTTTTTTTACTATGCAGATCTTTTATTGTCTGGCCTATCACTGGACCCACACATTCACAAACACACTTGCTCAGCAGCATAAACACATTTAAACATGTCAAATCATATGTAGGAATCCAAAGTTTTTCCCCAACAACTTCTTTCCAAATGTATGCTGCATTTAAATGAATCACTGTAAATTTTTTATTAAACTCTAACAATTCAAAAGTTAGGCATTCTGAAATATATATATATATATCAAATGTGTTATTAAATTAAAAACATATATTTTTTTGTAATATTATTATTATTTGTAGTTAAAAAATAAAAATTGTTTAAATCTATTTCCAAATTGTTATTATATTGAAACAATTCCAAAGTAACAAATAATATAAATTAGTTGTTTTAATTTTTATAAAAATAAAGTTACAAATTGTGTAAATCTATTTACGAATCATTATTTAATTAAAACATTTCCAAAGTAAAAAAAAAAGTTTTAATATGCTTTTTATTTGTAATTAAACAAATAAGCGTTGCAAATTGGTTACATCTATTTTCAAATCATTAATAAATTTAAACAATTCCAAAGTTACAAATTGTTTGAATTCGGGGTTTTTTTTTTGTTTTGTTTTTTTATTCGTAAAATAAAAGAGAGCTACAAATAGTTTTTTTTTTTTTTAAACAAATCATTAATATATTGGAACAATTTCAATGTTACAAGTTTGCTTTATCAAATCAATTATTAAACTCTAACTTTAAATCATTATATCCAATTTGTTATTTCAAAGTCATTCACAATCTTCTAGATGTATAGGTGTACTGTGTCAATATGTGAGGAAGTCCCAGGACCCACCAGTAATTGACTGCAGTCATGTACCTGCAGAGAGGCAATGTCCGTTTTAAATCTGTGCGTGTTAATCAGCTCTTTCAGTTTATTCCCTGATGACTGCATGTGTCCGATTGGATTTTGCTTCGGCATTTTGACCATGTTGGTTGTAATGTGACGGGATTACCAATCTGTCTCTAAAGCAACAAAACAAGCTCAGCTGCTCAGAGAATTAAACTGCTGTCAGTGTAAATATATTCATGAATGTGATCTCTGAAATAATAACACTGGACCATTCAAAAAAAAAAAAAAAAAATAATCCTGAGATTGTCAGTAAGAAAAAATAAAGCTCAGGTCAATTCGCCAACAGTTCAGACTTTGCTTCGATTCATGGGATTCAGCACCATGAACAGAAACATCCATACATGCAAACGTCAGTACAATAGACAGAGATCATATCTCATTCTCCAAAGAGCCAAAGACACATTTTCCACAAATCATGTGGCCTCTCTGAAAATGGACCAGCATTTTTGAAGTTCTCTTCTGTCCTGTCATACCAACAGGAACTGTTCAAAAAATTAAAGATTCAGCTCAGTGGAGTATAACAGAACACAAGTAAAGGGTTCCCACTCTTTTCAAGGCACGAGTTTCCAGGACATTTCCTAGACACTTTATATGCCTAACAAGTGTAATATTTAAGCAAAAACACATGCGTCCATTTAAATCGAGCTGTTATTTTGCCGTTTCTGTGTGTTTTTATGGTAGTTTCTCACCTCCAGATAAGCAGTTTGCTCCATATCCCAGTGTTATTATTAAGTAAGTGATTTAATTAAATAAATATATAGTATGTATGTGCTGCACACTTCAGAGTGCTCTCAGTCTCTGTCATCTCACATACACAAGAGTGCACATGATGATCATGATGAAGTGTTTTCAGCGTATGAGCGGCTGGCTCTACACATTCATTTTGAAGCACACATCACTTGCAGATTATTTATTTATTCAATTAAATCAGATACTTTTTTAGTTTAATTATCATAATAGGGCATATCACAATTTTAATTTGATTAATTGTACTTTCAAACATTAATTTTCATCCAAATATGTCATTCCATGACATACTGCGTTTAATTGCTAATGCCATTTTTATGACGAGATACCATGTTTTCTGCATACTACATGTGGTAACCACGGTATAAGCAGACTCTGATTGTTGAATTATTGAAAATGTATTCACATCCCGAGGTATTAAGGCCGAATCACCACACTACCAACCCAGGGTGAACGAATTAAAAAAAAAAAGAAAAAAAATCAGTGGTCTGACTATCTTTGTTGTCTAAAGTTTATAACTCACAGGGCTGTAAACTCATGAGTATCAAAAAGTTGAGAAAATCACTGATCCACGAACATTTCTGGGGTCATTTTATTAAAGAATAAGCTAAAAGCTCTACTTAAGCTATTTTAATGATTCAAGTATAGAAAATTATCTGCACAATTGTGCAGAATTAGCAGCAAAAATAAAGGGTATTTTGGTGTGGCTTGCTTATGTTTCACAAATTTGTTCAGTTTCATTAATTGATTTGTTTAGTGACCACTTCTGGACATACCACTAGGTAGCGACAAATGAGCATCTTATGTGCAATGAGTAAGTCATAGAATCATTTAGAGTGATTTACGACCAAAATCTACCAAGAGACTTTACACTTTGGTGTGAAGTTGGAGCCGAGGTTGCGCTGACGCGACTTCAATGTATTCGGCAAGCTGATGCCATGTGAAAGCCCTTCAATATGTATAAACATCAGTCACTTTTACACACTTCCGCTCTTTTCTCTCCATGATGAACAAGCCGAATCTGAAGTGAACTAACAATATGCCCTCTCATTCAGTCGGTCAGTACATGTACCAGGTCATTCAGTTTGTTTATGAATGAGAAGTTTCACGAGTGCCGCTTCTCACTGTGCACGCGCTGCTCTAGACAAGCACACGATTGGCCGTAGCTGTAACCAATCATGCGATCTGCCTCGGTGGGACCGTGATTGCCAAGCACATGATTGGCTGCTGCTGTAATCAACCACGAGGGTGTGAGCACCCTTAACCATTGATGTTGTTTCACAATGCGCAGCTGCCGGGAGTGACAAACCTATACGTATATACTATAATATAACTGTACATATAACGAAAACTGTGCTAGCAACACAGTCAAACCTTTCATTACACTAAAATATTTTCCAGGACAAATAATTATTTTCCAGGACATTTAGGTATTTTTTTTAATTTTCCATGACTTTTCCATGACTGGAAAACTGCATTGCAAAATTCCAGGTTTTCCAGGAGGCATGGTTACCCTGAAGAATCTCAAGATGTGCTTATCAAATTTATTTTAACACATCATCTTAAAAAGGGCATGTCATGCATTCTGGCACACATCTAGCTCATGCTTAAAAAAAAAAAAAGAGCAGACAGTCACAAGAAAGCATCCTGTATGACTGACCATTAATTCTTAACCATATTCAGAGGTATATAGATAAAAAGCAGCAGCATTCTACAAAGATCTGAGATAAAAAATTCAGTACTTCACAATAAGATGAGCTTGATGAACAAGAGCATTAATGTAGTTATATAAAAGAGGACACAATCTATCCTCAGTGCCCCTGACGATAGCGCCAGGCCTATGGCCTGCTGATGAGCACCATGCTCTCAGTCCAAATAACTCAAAATCAGATCTGGCTCAAGGCAAGATTTTCAGAGCAGCACTGGCTCTGCTTAAGGTATCATGGTCTCAAGAATATGCATCAGAAATCTGGAGGACAGAGGCAAATATAGTGGGAGACCCGGATAGCTCTGCATTTCTAGATATTTCTGAAGCGCCATATGGTACCGTAAAGGGTTGTCGAGGGACTGGAAGTGTTATTGTAGATTAATGTACAGTAGACAGTAGTCCAGTTCAGTTACTAATTGGCGTTCACACTGACAGCGATTTGCAGTAGCAAAGCAACTAGAAACCATTCGCTTTCAATTAAAGTTGGCATTTTGAGGTGAATTTAATTTGTCCTGCCAATAAATAGATCCAATTCCATTTGTCTTGTATATCCTCAGGGAAATAAAGTTCTAAAGTCTAAGGGGCTGTTTTGACCGAACACTAGAGAAGCTAGAAGCAAGGAATTCAACAGAATGCAGGTGGCTCGAGACGTGTTTTAAAAGAAATGAATAGGGAAGTATTTCAATGACAAATGTCTTTGAAAAAAAAAAAAAAAAGCACAGTAATTGCGCTAATGAAAAATAATGCATTACATTAACAGTGCTTGCATTTTTTGGGGATGCAATTTCACATGGTGGTATATTTAAGCTGTGAATATTTTAACTGAAAAATGTCGCACAAAATTGAAACAAAAAAATCCATTATATGTATATATATATATATATATATATATATATATATATATATATATATATATATATATATATATATATATATATATATATATATATATATATATGTATATATATATATATATATATATATATATATATATACACATACAGTGGTGTGAAAAAGTGTTTGCCCCCTTCCTGATTTCTTATTTTTTTGCATGTTTGTCACACTTAAATGTTTCAGATCATCAAACAAGTTTAAATATTAATCAAAGATAACACAAGTAAACACAAAATGCAGTTTTTAAATGAAGGTTGTTATTATTAAGGGAAAACAAATTCCAAACCTACATGGCCCTGTGTGAAAAAGTGACTGCCCCCTAAATCTAATAACTGGTTGGGCCACCCTTAGCAGCAACAACTGCAATCAAGCATTTGCGATAACTTGCAATGAGTCTTTTACAGCGCTATGGAGGAATTTGGCCCACTCATCTTTGCAGAATTGTTGTAATTCAGCCACATTGGAGGGTTTGAGCATGAACTGACTTTTTAAGGTCATGCCACAGCATCTCAATAGGATTCAGGTCAGGACTTTGACTAGGCCACTCCAAAGTCTTCATTTTGTTTTTCTTCAGCCACTCAGAGGTGGACTTGCTGGTGTGTTTTGGATCATTGTCCTGCTGCAGAACCCAAGTTCGCTTCAGCTTGAGGTCACGAACAGATGGCCAGACATTCTCCTTCAGGATTTTTTGGTAGACAGCAGAATTCATGGTGCTATTTATCACAGCAAGTCTTCCAAGTCCTGAAGCAGCAAAACAGCCCCAGACCATCACACTACCACCACCATATTTTACTGTTGGTATGATGTTCTTTTTCTGAAATGTGGTGTTACTTTTACGCCAGATGTAATGGGACACACACCTTCCAAAAAGTTCAACTTTTGTCTCGTCAGTCCACAGAGTATTTTCCCAAAAGTCTTGGGGATCATCAAGATGTTTTCTGGCAAAAATGAGACGAGACTTAATGTTCTTTTTGCTCAGCAGTGGTTTTCGTCTTGGAACTCTGCCATGCAGGCCATTTTTGCCCAGTCTCTTTCTTATGGTGGAGTCATGAACACTGACCTTAACTGAGGCAAGTGAGGCCTGAAGTTCTTTGGATGTTGTTGTGGGGTCTTTTGTGACCTCTTGGATGAGTCGTCACTGCGATCTTGGGGTAATTTTGGTCGGCCGGCCACTCCTGGGAAGGTTCACCACTGTTCCATGTTTTCGCCATTTGTGGACAATGGCTCTCACTGTGGTTCTCTGGAGTCCCAAAGCTTTAGAAATGGCTTTATAACATTTTCCAGACTGATACATCTCAATTACTTTCTTTCTCATTTGTTCCTGAATTTCTTTGGATCTCGGCATGATGTCTAGCTTTTTGAAGATCTTTTGGTCTACTTCACTTTGTCAGGCAGGTCCTATTTAAGTGATTTCTTGATTGAGAACAGGTGTGGCAGTAATCAGGCCTAGGTGTGGCTAGAGAAATTGAACTCAGGTGTGATAAACCACAGTTAAGTTATGTTTTAACAGGTGGGGCAAACACTTTTTCACACATGGCCATGTAGGTTTGGATTTTGTTTTCCCTTAATAAAAATCCCTTCATTTAAAAACTGCATTTTGTGTTTACTTGTGTTATTTTTTACTAATATTTAAACTTGTTTGATGATCTGAAACATTTAAGTGTGACAAACATGCAAAAAAAATAAGAAATCAGGAAGGGGGCAAACACTTTTTCACACCACTGTATATACACACACTGTATATACACCGATCAGCCATAACATTAAAACCACCTGCCTAATATTGTGTAGGTCCCCTTTGTACCGCCAAAACAGCGCCAACCCGCTTCTCAGAATAGCATTCGGAGATACTATTCTTCTCACCACAATTGTACAGAGTGGTTATCTGAGTTACCATAGACTTTGTCGGTTCAAACCAGTCTGGCCATTCTCTGTTGACCTTTCTCATCAACAAGGCATTTCCGTCCACAGAACTGTCGCTCACTGGATGTTTTTGTCTTTGGCACCATTCTGAGTCAATTCTAAAGACTGTTGTGTGTGAAAATCCCAGGAGATCAGCAGTTACAGAAATACTCAAACCAGCACATCTGACACCAACAATCATGCCACGGTCCAAATTATCTTTATTACTCAACAGGTAAAATCTTGTCCATTATATTTGGCTTTGCAAATTCACTCTAAAATTTCACTAGTTAGAATTTGATTAGTTTAATCTGACAATAACTTGGGAAAAAAGTAGCAAAAAACGTGTACAGTAAGGCACAGACGTAACACTTTACAATGAGGTTCCATCTGTTAAAATTAATGCATTAATTATCATGAACAAACAATTAACAATATATGTTTACAGCATTTATTAATCTTTGTTTAAAAAAATACAATTGTTCATTGTTAGTTCATGTTAGTTCACAGTGCATTAACTTATGTTGACAAATTAAACTTTTAATTAAAAAAAAATGTATTAGTATATGTTGAAATTAACATTAACCAAGATTAATAAATGCTGTTAAAGTATTGTTCAGTTCATGTTAACTAATGCTTTTAAATAATGTTAAGAAAAGAAAATGTCTGTAAAGTGTTAGCGGCACATACAGTATAATGGGGCCAGCCCATAAACAAGACAAACATGTTAACATGATTTAAGTTTGATAAAATCGGGGATTTACCAGATTACAGGGTTTATCTGTGTTATGTCGTTTTTACAGCAATGTTTTACATTTGAATATAACTTCATGCATACTAAGTTAATAAACTATTTTATTACACTAAAATCATGTTAGTGCATATAATGCCTACGTCTTGTGGCAATACTTTTAAAACAATGTGTAATTTAATGTTTATGGCTGGCCCAATTTACCTCCATTGTTAACGCATTACTGTAATCGCACTTTTCGTTTTTTTTTATTTTTTTATAAATGCGTCGAAATATTTTTTTGCGGTAATAGATTCTGTTGATTGAGTTGAGTTGAGACTTTTATTTAACCTGGAACATTTCTTAAATCTGGCAAAGCTCCTGTGCAACAACCAAAGACGTCCACCTAGTGCAAGTTCATATACAGTACAAAACAAAATTCCTTAATGTGGAAGAAATGTTATTTAATTACAATGCATTATCACGTCATGCCTAGCTACAGTAGGAAAGAGTATAAAGCAATGAGAGTATTATACAGATTTATAAAATATTGCAGAGAGGACTGTGAAGTCTTGCATAGTTTGATGAGCTGGTTGGAGTGAATTCAGAATGTATAATGCAGAGTGTGTAGCTTGAGGATAAAATTCCTACCTTGACATGGTTGTATTCATTCTTGTTGCTGTCAGTGCTGACTGGTTTATTTTCAGAGCGTTGCTTTAGGACCTGTCGCAGTGGACTGGATACTGGCAGACCTGTTACACTGATACCATCTGAAAACACACAACAATATACAATATCAATAGATATGGACACACATGACTATAGCAGCCAATGGCCAGATAGAGAGCAAGAGAGAGAGAAGGCAAAAAGGAAATAGAGACCACTATCTCCCGTGACTTATTTGCGGAAGCATTATACACCTATAATTCCTCATATTCCAAGCGGGCATATTAGGAGGAGATGAGTGGATGTGAATATCACTTAAACTGTCTCCTTTCTATCTTTCTCTCCATCTGCTTTTCTATCTCTCAGCTCATCTGTTTATCCAGCAGTAAATGCTTGAAATAGAAATCCACAACATGACCGTTTGAAAGATGGTAAGGCGGAAAAACTCTGTCATAAATAAGGCGATAGAGTCAGTGTGCTGCGGCGGCTCAGTTGAATACAGTCAGGTGGAGTTATTTTATCTTTAAAGCACATACGGACAAAGGCATAAACTCACAAACACACACACAAATTCATTCAAGGGGGAATCATTTGGGCTATTTTTAGTAAGAAGACATATATATGATGAATTATACTTTCATCAAAACAGACTTAAACTGCCCTGGCTTTTGGAGCAATCTGCAAGCGGGCAAAAACATAAAAACGCAAAACTCAGAAATACAAATCCTCTGAAGCACAACATTTATACTGTAGAACTCTACACATACAAAAACATTTGGTTTGGTGCATTTGGCATAAACTTATTAAAAGTGATTTATAGTAAGCATATATGATACATTGTTTTATAAGTAAATGTGTTGGAATGGATATTAAACCATGATCATGGCATTGCTATCAAGTACCCTAATATTCAGAACAGTTACAGAAATACTCAAACCAGCCCATCTGGCACCAACAATCATGCCACGGTCCATATCACTGAGATCAATTTTGATCCCCATTTTGATGGTTGATGTGAATATTAACTGAAGCTCCTGACCCATATATGCATGATTTTATGCACTGCAGCCACACGATTGGCTGATTAGATAATCGCATGTATGATTGTTGGTGCCAGATGGGCTGGTTTGGAGTATTTCTGTAACTGCTGATCTCCTGGGATTTTCACACACAACAGTCTCTAGAATTTACTCCGAATGGTGCCAACAACAAAAAACATCCAGTGAGCGGCAGTTCTGTGGACGGAAATGCTTTGTTGATGAGAGAGATCAACAGAGAATGGCCAGACTGGTTCGAACAGACAAAGTCTATGGTAACTCAGATAACCACTCTGTACAATTGTGATGAGAAGAATATCATCTCAGAATGCTATTCTGAGATGTGGCTTGGCACTGTTTTGGCGGCACAAGAGGGACCTACACAATATTAGGCAGGTGGTTTTAATGTTATGGCTGATCGGTGTGTATATTAAACATTGTAAACACTGATTTATCAGTACATTTGTTGGAATGGGAGTCAAACCCATGATCCTGGCATAGCCCTACCAGTTGAGCAGTAAAAGTCGCAATGATTTTACTGTGCTTTTTATTTGCCCATTAAGTTTTAAAATAAGTACGTCATTAAACTAGTTTTGCAATCCTTTCTTGTTTCACAAGATGTGTGTATGTAAAGATAAATGTTTTAGTAGTGTCTATCTGATTTAAACGTCAGTAGCAAAAATGGTGTTGATACATTTGATTAATTTCTGCAAATCAGTTCAAACTGTTTTATTTGCGTTATACATACACTGCTGTTTCTATCGCTGTGTTGTTGTTATATTGGAGCATAGGAATAAAATGATTCAATTTCATTCCACCTTGCTTTTATTTAGTGACAAACTGTTGAAATCATGCCTTGCTTTTGTTTGTTTTTTTACTATGTTTTTAATAGGTTTTTATTATTATTATTATTATTATTATTATTATTATTCTGTTTGGTCTAAATGATGGTTCTTTAGACTAAAAACTTCACCCTAAAATGAAAATTCTCTCATCATTTACTCACCCTCATGCTATCCTAAATGTGTATGATTTACTTTCTTCTGCAGAACACAAATTAATATTTTTAGGAGAATATTTCAGCGCTGTAGGTCCATACATTGCAAGTATATGATAAACAGAACTTAGAAAGTCCATAAAGCACATAAAGGCATAATAAAAGTTATCCATATAACTCCAGTGGTTAAATCCATATCTTCTGAAGCAATACGATAGGTGTGGGTGAGAAACAGATCAATATTTAAGTCCTTTTTTACTATAAATCTCCACCTTTGACCAGCCCCAACTCGTATGTGGAAGTGAAAGTGAAAGTGTAGATTTACAATTAAAAAAAGGACTTAAATATTGATCTATTTCTCACCCACACTTAATGTATCACTTCAGAATATATAGATTAAACCACTAGAGTGGATTGCTTTTATGCTGCGTATTTTTTAGAGCTACAAAGGTCTGATCACCATTCACTTGCATTAAATGTTCCAACATAGCTGAAATATTATTCAAAAAATCCTCATTTGTGTTCTGCAGAAGAAAGAAAGTCATACACATCTGGGATGGCATGAGGGTGAGTAAATGATGAGAGAATTGTCATTTTTGGGTGAACTATCCGTTTAAGCTGTTTCAGAGCAAATACTGTATATAAATATGCCGTAAAAAGGCTGAAAAATATCAAAATATATTTTTACTTATATTGCCCAGCCATAAAAACCAGCAAAAAAAAAACTAGTCATCACAATTTGTTGAGCTCACATGAGTAGAGTGCCATCATTATATGGTAAATTTCTATTTAAAAAGAATAAAAATTAGAAATAATAGCTTAGTGTCTGGCAAAGCATGGAGACTGTATTTTTCGAGAAAACACACAGGCACACAAAGACATTGTGCTCTAATTGAAGGTGTTTCTATAGCGCTGACATTTCTGGATTCGACCTGCTTTGCCTCTGTCTGAGCCAGAATAATGAGGGCAAATTGCAGCGTTTGCCACTCACAGATTTCTTGCCGTATCTTAGGCATACGTTCCATTGCACTCAGATGCATCCTAACATCCAGGAGGAGAAAAGTGCATATACGAAATTCCACCTCCTTTCTTTTTGCACAGCAAATCATATCTTATTTTCACCAGAGAACCTTCTGTCCTAGAGATACTCAGTAAAAAAGAGAACCATGCAATCACAAAGAGTTTATTTTTATTTTTTTTGTAGGTTCTGAAAGGCAAGGTAAAAGCATTCAAACACTGGACAGAGAGAAATGGCCCACATTTACGAGTCCCACGCCTCTGAAACGGCATCACTTCCCTTCAATTGTGTCTGACATGATATGGCGTAATGTCTCCTGCTAACTTTACAAGACTCTGTTGGCCAGACAGAGCAACAAGAGAGGCATGAGGTAAGAGGAGGGTGGAGCTACTAGAGAGACACAAGTTCAGAAGAGGGCGGGGCTTAGAAATAAAAAGAGTGGTGCGATTGCATTTATTTGTTTAATGTGGGTACTTCCAAAGGATAAAAAACAATATATACCCTAGCTTTAACACTGTGATTTCAGTCAACATGGCGTTAGTGGAGCAGACCTCATTTATTTTCTGGCTTAAGCAAAATCGGAGTTCATTCCTATTTGACATCATGAGTACAGGGGATCGGCGGTTGGCTGACATCACGTATGAAGGTTAAATGTTTACCTTCAGTGAGCTCTAAGTGGGGAGGAGCCGTTTCCACCCCTTTAATGGAGCCCTGCTTATTATGTTGCTCTTGCGTTGACATTTTAACATTCAGACACTAATGTCTTTAGTCTGACGGTCTGCCCCCCATCTCCCCCCACACTTTGATGGAGAGACAATTTATAGAGGTCGTTTGAATGAATGAAGTACTAGCGCTGAGGAAACAGTGTGTTAAAGTTCCTGAATGCCCTAAACACAAGAGACACGCACATTGCATCTCCATGATGACATCACCACTATCAGAGTTAGAGCTATGCTGACAGCAGAGACAGAGAGAGACACAGAGAGAAAGACAAAGGGCAATAAAAGGGGGACTGAATGTAATTGCCCGGACAGTCATAATAGAAGGGGACGTGAGTGAATTTGGAAACAGCAAAACAATGACTGTAATAAAAAAAAAAATTTTTTTAATCAAAATCATCATAAACTATAGAAAGTACAACAGCTAATACCATGAAGTATACATGATTTGCAATTTAAATATCACATACTGTATTATATATATATATAAATACACAAAGAAAGAGACGAAACAAGTGTAGGTCAAACATGTTGAGTGATCCAAACATAATCTGCAGCCTGAAACTGAACTTTTGGTCAGATTTTAGGAGTGAATGCACTATAGGATGCTCCCTTGCTCCCTATTTAGTGAATGACTTAAACTCCAATGTGCTGTCTGTCTGCACTGGTCTAAGAACAGTTCGAAATTCCATATAAATCCTCTGAAAGAAACATTTTTCAGCTTTTGCATGAATACATTTATTCTCAATTTAAAAATGCATAGTAAATATATAGTAATGCTTTTACTAATGTTAATGAATAGAACTGTACTGTACAGTGATAACAAAATAAAACGATACCAAAAAGTATGTTAAAATTAAGCAGAATTACCCACAGATGTGTTCATGTTGAAAAATAATCTAAATAACTTCCTTGTTTTTTCAACGTTTAAGAAAATGCGGTCCTAATTTCCACATATGTGGACATTATGTTTATCAGCGTGCTGATGTGCGAAAATTGAATGATTCTTTTAAAGCGGCATATCAAACGAAACTAGAGACACTACTCTTTACAACCAAACAGTTTTCAATCAAAAAACGTAAAGGTTTCTTACCAGAGGCACTTTCTAGAAATCAACTTCAAGCTGTTGTGTCACATGACGCGGTGCGCCATAAGTTGAACCCTTAAATGACAGTCTAGAGTGTTGTGAGCAGTATTCACTCGGTTTTAATTAATTTAAATTATGCGTTGCTCATAGCAAAGCCAAAATACAACGTCCACACATGTGGACACAGGGTCGCACAAAGTTAAAGATCTCAAGGTGGACACAAAATTGCATTCCTCCTGTAAAATAAGCTAAACGCAGCGCAACAAATATAACAAGATGCAGATGTCTCGAGACGTGCTTTAAATATATATATCTTTTTTTTATTTTTTTTACCTGACAAGACGTCTAAAAAACGTGCCCCTCCAGCCCATTATGATGAAAAAATAGTGAGATGAGCACAACGGTACAAGACATACGTCTAGTGCATTTTTACAAATAAAAACAATGGGAAAGCTGCAAAGACAGATGCAAAAGCACGTTTGAAGGGGATGGCCCCTAAGAGCACAACAGCTTCATAACTGGAAACTACTGAAGCGTGTTCATAAAAGATCTCAAACAGTAATTAAACACCAAGTTAATCACAGACACAGTTAAAGCAGATCATTTTTAATGGTTCCTAAAGTAATATCCAGCAAAACGCGACAAACCTCACATCCCATTATGACATCACAATGGCGAGAATGATGAGGAACCAATCAGGAAATTACGAAAAATCATACAGCAGTTCATCTCAGCAAACAGGCATGGCGCTTTATAGACTTTGGAGTTTTAATGACTTGATTTGTTCTTTGTTTCCTTGGTTTATTCATGTCCACGGTTACAAAGTACCATGATGAAGAAAACAATGCTGTCAAGTCTTGCTTTAGAGCTAATATTACCTCTAAATGACAGCAATAATGTATTAGTACCTGCGATAGCATCAGCAATGTTTACAATTCATTGCCCTCAACATGCTGCAGTAATAGAAAGGGATTTAAGACGTCTTATCAGCCTAATTCAGATAAATTATTATTGCAACAGTAATTAAAACATTTTAACACTGTCTGTGGAGAGACTTCGTTACGGAGAGAAAAGAGGAAGTTCATCTATCAGCTGTCTGTAATTCAAGCAAACACACAGCAGACACAAGACAACGCTTCCGGTGAGAGAATGCTGTGCGCACCTGGTTGGCACTTCTCGCCGGTACTCATGATTGTGTTTGTTCTGCGTGTTTGAATGTTTGGACTCCCTCGTTTGCTTTGATACATCATCTCTTACCTACCTTGGACTATACCCTGGATTAACTACGAACTTCATAAATTTATCCACTGGATTTGCCATCTGGATTTGCTTCGGGTTTGCGTGGCTCTTGCTATTAACTATACATCTCTCTGCCGCCAGCCGCCAACTTCCGCGATTCTCTGCTGTACCTCCCCACATAGTTGGTGAGTGAGTCTCCATGCTCTCGTTCAACTGTAGTGGACAGTATTTGGGTGGTGGGCTACTGCCTGCTTCTCAAATCACTGGAAGGTCTCTGTGTCTCTCTGGTGTTGTACAAATGGCGACAGAGCGTATCAACTCCGGTGCACACTAGCAATTATGTTGCGCAACCCTTACTGATGTCGTGCTTCCCCTGCTGTTCGTCGTTGATCGAACTATGCACATCTTTGGACTCAAACATTCGCCCCTGGCCTGCTTAGAGCAGGTGCTCTAGGATTGTTGATCGGCTGCGTCCTTGCTATGGCACTTAGCTATTCGCTGCTGCAACTGCGTAGCTTGAAGTCTCGCTCCTGGCTCGATACAGCTACATACTGCCTCTATAAAGTGCTTGGGATTACCCAAAGGACGCGCTACATCCATCGATCTCCTCATCACTACCTCTCATCTCACTGGTATGGATTGGCACGAGTATGGATACTCGTTACTCTATGCCTCCTGCAGATCATCGTGGGAGAAATTATAGCTCCCTAACAGCTATTCCATGCGAACCGCCTCACCAACACTGATCTATGTGTCATGACTGTTTACATCCTGCCATTGCTCTGTTTAACTGCCGGCCCCTTACATAAAAGGCCATACTTACATACAAAAATCATTGACTGCCATGAGATTAGGACCTTTGAATACCTGGTTTTTCAAGTTATTGGTCCATCGCCACTGCTTGTGGTTCTTGTGTATCGCCCACCAAAATCTTTGTCTAATTTCTTCAGTGATCTGAATGAGCTGTAAACTCTAACTTGTGCCATGTGTTTATCTGTATTGTTACTTGGTGATTTCAACATACATGTAGATACTGATTGTGCTGCTGCCCATGAGCTCATGTCTGTGTTTGAGTGTTTCAATTTAGTACAACATGTTGACTTCCCTACACACTCTCGTGGCCACACTTTAGACCTAGTCTGTACTGCTGGTTTAAGTAATGTCTCTGTGCTTGGCTCTCAGATTGGACTGTCTGATCATTAATCCATTACAACCTACCGCAATTTTATGTGAATGACCATATCCAGACATACAAATCTGCATTAAATGCTGCATGCTCTGCATATTTTTTTTCTTTCCTTATCAATAATGTCTCTACCAGACCCAAAACACTATTTTCCACTGTTAACAAACTCACCAACCCACCGGTGTCTGTTATTTCCGATTCTGCTTAGCACTATCTAGCCCACCTGCAATTACTGTGTTAATCAATAAATGTAATTCTACTTCCTGTCAGTTAGACCCGGCCCCCACTGCCCTGCTTAAACATTGTCTCTTTGCCATTTCGGTGCCTATCTCCCTCCTCATCAACAGACTTAGTACTGGTATTGTCCCTCTAGAACTAAAAACTTCAGCCATCACCTCAGTTTTAAAAAGCCCAGCCTAGACCCTTCTGACCTTAAAATTACCATCCTATTTCAAAGCTCCCTTTTCTGTCCAAATTGATGGAAAAAGTGTTGCTTCTCAACTAAAATCCTATCTGGCCTCACACAATCTCTTTGAGTGTTTTCAATCTGGTTTCCGTCCACTTCATAGCACAGAGACTGCACTCATTAGAGTAGTTAATGATCTTCTAATGGCCACAGACTCTGGTGCTCTCACTATTCTTGTTCTCTTAGATCTCAGTTCTGCATTTGACAATATCTCACACAGCATACTCATTTCTCGCCTCTCTGCTATTGGCATATCTGGTACTGTAATATCCTGGTTCAATTCTTATCTCTCTGACCATTAACACTGCATCTCTACGGGGGCCTGGGTAGCTTAGTGAGTATTGACGCTGACTACCACCCCTGGAGTCATGAGTTCGAATCCAGGGTGTGCCGAGTGACTCCAGTCAGGTCTCCTAAGCAACCAAATTGGCCCGGTTGCTAGGGAGGGTAAAGTCACATGGGGTAACCTCCTCGTGGTTGCGATTAGTGGTTCTCGCTCTTAATGGGGTGCATGGTAAGTGGTGCATGGTTCGTGGAGAGTAGCATGAGCCTCCACATGCGGAGTCTCTGCTGTGTCATGCACAACGAGCCACGTGATAAGAAGGATTGGCGGTCTCAGAAGTGGAGGCAACTGAGACTTGTCCTCTGCCACCCGGATTGAGGAGAGTAACCGTGCCACCACGGTAGTGGGAATTGGGCATTCCAAATTGCGAGAAAAGGGGATCAAAATAAAAAAAATACAAAAAACACTACATCTCTATTCGTCAGTCAAAATCTACTACAGCTCCTGTTTCTCAAGGACTCAGGGTTCTGTTCTTGGTTCACTACTCTTCATCACTTATATCCTTCTCTTGGGTCACATCATCTGCCGGCAAAGACTCAACTTTCACTGTTATGCTGATGACACACAGCTTTATATCAGTTCAAAACCCACTGCCCCCTTACCCACAAGCTCCTTATCTTCATGTATCAATGACATCAAAACCTGGATGACCAATCATTTTCTCAAAATTAACACTGATAAAAATGATGTACTTTTAGTTGGTTCCACAAATCTTACATCTCGCCACTCTGATCTGTCTGTTGATATTGATGGTGTCCTGGTCAGACCCTCCTCTACAGTCAGAAACCTATGCATTATTTTTGATTCTTCACTCTCCTTCCTCCCTCACATCTCTTCTCTCACAAAAGCTGCTTTCTTTCACCTCCGTAATATTGCCAGACTATGCCCCATTCTCAGTATAAAAGATGCAGAGACTCTTGTCCATGCTTTCATCACTTCACGATTCGACTACTTTAACGCCCTCTTTTCTGGTCTCCCCATTAAAACAATCAATAAACTGCAATACATTCAGAATTCTGCTGCTTGGGTTCTCACTAATTCCATGAAATCATCTCACATCACCCCCATTTTACGTACACTGCACTGGCTACCTGTCTCTTACCGCATTCAGTATAAAATATTTCTCACTACATTTAAAGATCTCCATGGTCTTTCCCCTCCATACATCACAGATCTTATTCGTCCCAACACACCATCTCGCTCACTCAGGTCTTCTGACTCCGGTATACTACTTATCCCATGTTACAAGCTAACATCACTGGGTGGCAGGGCTTTTAGCATCCAACATTATGAGACGCTGTCCCTCAATCCCTTCATGACCTAAGCACCATACATGATTTCAAAACCCACTTCAAAACATATCTCTTTGCCCTATGTCACTCTGACTCTTAATTGATCTGCTTTTTTTTTATTTATTATTATTTGCTTGCTACTCGACTGAGAAGGTGCTATATAAAACACAATTATCATTATTATGATTACAGTTTGATTATTAACATTTTGATGATTAATTAAAGAGACCTTAATACCCTTTTTTTCTCTCTCTCTCTCATGACAGTTTCTCAACAGTGACCATGAGAGGTTTATTAACCAAGAGGTGACAGAGGAAGAAAGTAGGTGTAAGAGTAATAGAACTAGGGAAAAGATCTATATAAGAAGGGGAAAGGAATGAGATGTGAGGAGGAAATAGATATAAATCCAGAGAGGAAACAGAGAGGGCAGAGGAGATGGCAGCGATCAGAGAGAAAGTAATACAGGAGAGAGACAGTAAAAGACAGACATTCTCTGTTGAATGTAAAATGAGATCTGTCTGTGTGCTATTAACGCTCAGACACCATTTCAAATCACTTCCCTTGCATCTGCCGATAACCGTGCAAAGTGAATACTGCCTTTCTATCTATCAGAGCACAGTTGAGCCATTCTTGATTATAACACAATGGCTTCATGATGTACTCTCCGAAACTGAGCACAAATTGAACGGAACGAACCAGAACTGACCCAAATGATGATGTTTTTGCGTGACATTGTGCATGTGCTGGTTTTGTGTGGATGCTTGTTTACCATCATTAAGGTCGTGTAACAGGTTCTCCTGACCAGAGAAGTCCAGTTTGGCCCGTATCTTGACAGGGATGGACACAGATTGACCGGATTTCAATGGCAGGCGAGACAGAGCGTCTTGCAGGTCCCAGCTCAAGAATTCACCAAACAACTTCTCTGGAATACAGAAAGAGATTTGTTTACAGCTTGTTTTCAATGAGAAATTACATTTCTTACTATGTATATAATAATAGTAATTATAATAATAATAATTATTATTTGCATTTACAAAAATTTGGTCTCATGCAATAAATCATGAAAAATAGCATTATCTCAATAGCCACACATTGATGTCTGTAATGAGTACAAATAATAAATAAATAAAAACTAAACATAACTATTCAAAATAAATGTTCTATAGTAAAGTAACATATACTAATATATACTATATAATAGTATTATCACAATATTAGCAATAATAATGTTATGTAATTATTTATTTATTTAAACAATTGATTTATTTAGTCATTACATAACTTAGGAATAATGCAATAAATTAAAAAAATAGATCCAGACACAAAAATGATCTCAATTATCTCAACAGCCACACATTGACAGTAATGAGTAAAAATAACAACTAAAAAATAAATAACTAAAACATAAACTAAACATTATATATAACTATTTACTATTAATTTTATATAGTAAAGTAACATATATATTATCTAACTGTATAATAATAATAGTAATAATAATAATATTTATTTATTTATTTATAATTATGATTTATTTATAAATCATAAATTAGGTCTTATGCATAAAAAAAATAATTTAAAAAAATAGATCTAACACAAAAATCAAACATTACATCATTAATCCATCATTCGTCTTATCAGCCACACATTAATAGTAATGAGTAAAATAAATAATACATACACATTTATTCTATATAAATATTTACTTTACTATTTACATATGCAGTGTATATATGAAATGAATAAAAAAATAAAAAAGTTCCCAACACAAAAAATGAGCATTACATCTTTAATCCATTTTCTTTAAATAATAGCATATAGTATATTATAGTAATTGTTATAGTAATTCAACACTATTATATATGTATGTATGCATGTATTGTATGATAGGGATGTGAATCGATTAAAATATTGTAACTAATTTTAATAGTTTTCTGTGGCACGACACATTACAACAAACATAAAAAAAAACATCATAAATATATTTACTTTATATTTTGTGTCAAAGAACTTGTAAAAAAAAATGGTTAGTTATAATTTATTTTAATTATTTAAATGTGTAAATGTTTTTTTTTTTTCGGATAGTTAATTAGACACATTTTTACAGGTATTAATCTTTGATACATGTATATGCATGCATGCCATAAAAATCAGTTACATTTCCCAGCTCTAATGTACATAAATTAATGGTAAAGTAAATATTACATTTTAATAACATGCCAATATGGTAGTCAAAGTACTCTTAAGATTTGATTCTACAGTTACTATGAAACCACCAAATGATAAACTTTCATCTTGGTATGAAAGCAGAAAATCAAACCCACTAATATACTCTCTACATCTGTTTGTCTCTGCACTCCTTGACATGCACACAGTCAGACACCTAAAACTTCACACCTATAATTCATAACAAATGCCTGTTTTATTCAGATGCTAAAAGCCCCCAAACCTCACTCAGGATGAAAAATAGAGAGAGGCCAAATCACAAAGTCAAATTGTACACCTTTGTATTGTTTTAATGAGCTGTCTGCCCTGCACAGTTTAGCACATTCACAGTCAAAGGTCCTGCAGTACACACACAATCCGTATGAACAAGAGCTTTGATTCTTTATTTGCACATGAAACGCTGAAATGCATGAATAAGATTCTACAGTACAATGAACACCATTAGATATTCATCTGAAAAACACTCATAACCCACTTGATGACTCATATTAGCACCTGCCATCCGACTGTCTGAAGCCTGACAAAGGGTTTGAGCAGGTCAGAGTGGGCGAATCTAAACAAGCCTCTTATTTTGACAGAACTAGACTGAAAGGTACACTCAACCTGTACTGGACAAACAAACACCTATAAGTGATAATAAACCTGCCATATATGAGGGATATTGTACAATCAGAAGATTATCATTTCAAAATGAACATTGACAGGGTTAATAACCCTTGTATCAGTTTTAATAAATAAATAAATGGACATTAAATATTGGTGAGTGTGAGATCATTTTATTGTGATATGAGAGACAACTATGCACATCTGTAAAGAAAGGATAGTCACTTTGTCTGGTTCACTTTGAAGCTTATTTGATAGTGCCCACCCACTTTTTCAGCCATCTTGGTTCTGGATGTATTTTGCCCATTCATTTTTCTGTAGGGATTTCATAAAAACCACCATACTGTAAAAAGAGTTCAAAGCCATGAACCAAACAACCCAGCTCTGAGGTGAATCACAAAGTTACAAAATACAAACTTTGATGTGAAGCAAAGAAGTAATTTAAAGTTGTTGATCAAAAGCATAGAAACTATATATATATATATTTTTATTTTTTTTTATTTTTTTTTTTTTTTTTGCAAAATGTGAAGATACAATATATGCAGGTACTGTAGTTTGCAAAAAATGTCATAGAAGCAATACAGAATGACATGGTTGCTTCAGAATATGTGCTTTTCATATCACATTTCCTTTTAGGACACTATCAGTTAGGTTTAGGTGTTGGTTAAGGGTAAGGATGTCTGAGTAGTAGTTTGAGGGTGTAAAGAGACCAACTCAAATGCATCATTCACAGTGGCCATTCTCGTCAGGATTCTTGCAGGTGAAGTTCTTCATTAGAATTTCTGCTATTGAACACGGTTTTTACTGTACGTTGAAATAACGTGAACAGAAGCATATATGATCGATTAACAACCTCGGAGCTCACAGTAGGTCTGTCTTTGAAAGGTTTTTGAAGTTATCGTTTAAAATAAAATTTGCCTATGGAAAAAACAAATTGGATTTTTACTTCCAGAACCAGACTGTTGTAGACAGGAAGAGAGTGTCTGATTGACAAGTTAAGTGACCAACCGCCTCATTTTTTTGTGATGTGCAAAGGTAAGTGAATCTGATATCAGATATTACTTTGAGAACAAGTACTTACCAAGTAATTTGTCACTGGAAGAGCTCATTGTAGCAGCCTGGAAACTTGCAAATACAATTTTGCAAACAGATAGAACAAGCCCACGCTGACTTCTGAAAATTGCGGGTTGGCTGGCCAATTCGATTTGAGAATCAGACTGTGACTGGTCCATGGATGCGATATCTAGAATGGGTTCGCACAACAGATGCTGCAGGCGAATTACATACAGCGTCATAAAATTCGAAGCCATTGTTTTCTACAAATGTAGTCCACTGTATTAGCTGGGATGTCCCATATTTTAGTGGCCAGAATTTTGCAGGGCCCCCACCCCAGATGCACGGCTAGACGCTTGTCAAATGGCAAAACGTCCCGTATTGAGAAATTCAACCCAAAAGTGGCTTTTAGTTAGACACAAACATATCGAATTGTCTACTGGTTAACGTTTTCAGTCAGGCTAGCTGGCTAGCTAACATTAGCTAACTAAATAGAGACTTGTAAAATATTACAAGATTTTCCAACGTGATAATTTATATTGGTTATTTAATGATAATTTATTATTCCATCAGATATATTAACATTTATTTGAAAGAATGTTAAGTTAAAACTCTGAATCTTGAATTTGAAAAGAAATTGATTTTAAACCTTAGCTCGTGCATACAGAATTAAACGTTTTGTGTGATACCTGTGCATTGCCCTCCGTGGCGCTTCTTGTCCTGTGAGCGGCCAAAAAAAAAACTATTCTCTTGACCTTGCACTTCATAACAAGTGCAAAAAGCTGTTTAGGTATTAAACTGGACTGAATCCATATTGCTATGCAGACAGTTTTATCATTTTAATTGTCAGTGTGTGCACTTGCTCTAGCGGTTAACTATTGCAGCTGTTTCTCCAGACCTCTGATGCTCTCCACAGAACAACATGGGTAAAAATAAACAGCCAAGACAGATGTTAAACCCTGTTCCACAACAACACGCTTGGGGGCCTGCGAGCCATCATCCTAGAGGGGCTCTTTCTGGCTGCCATCCTAAAAGGATCAGGCAAGCAGACTACATTCAACCCCAAACACATGACTGCCACAGTACAATCTGTTTTTGGAGACTAGGGATCTCAAGTTTAATCTCCTAAATCTCTGGAAGTCTCCATTCTGAGATATACCGCGATGCAAAAAGGAACATCCACAATTAGCATGTGTTTTCGCCTCTCACCCACACTGGAACGGCGTTTTTCTCCACTGAGTGTTTAGAAAATGCTCTCCATTACCATATACGGAAAACTTTGACGTTAGGAAACTGTAAATGGTGTTTTCAAAACAAAAACCGATAAATGTGGATGTAGTCTTAGTTAATAACAGACACACACATACACACAAATTTCTCAATACACTCATACAAAATACATTCCGACAACCATACCAACACACCCACGCAATTTTAGCTGCATCATTTATTAAATTGGCCTGCAGTGCTCTATTATATAGCAAACAGAAAACAGGAAAAAAGCTTGTATTTGCTCCATCGGTTAAACATGAGAAAAATGGTGCCATTTGGTGGAAAATATTAAAAATTTACATTTTGAAGCCAGGGCTCCAGAATGAAAGTATAATATCATAGAATTCATGAAATATTGCCATTTTAATGGGTTTCAATGGGGACATTTTTGTCCTGAAGGTCCTGAGTGTAACTATATTGTGTACACAGTGTATTATAGATGTATTATAGGAACTGAGGTTGAAATATCAAAATTCCCCCAAAAATAAACACCTTTGGCAAAATTTATGCCGTTGGCATTAACACAGCCAAAATGATCGAAAAAACAAAAATGAAAAAGACAAAAATGTCCCTAAGGACGAACAAGGGTTAAAATAGCTTTTATGGTAATTTAGATAATGCAAACATACACCCTGATGGCACAAATCTCAGACCCAAAAGCAGAAAGCTGCCAGAGTGAAGCTGTGCAGAATTATTTGTTGGGGACGCAAATATTTAATAATTCATAATTCTCTGCGAGTGAATGCTAAAAAAGGCATGCAGATGAGTGAGGTGGTTTATAAACAGCCGAGCAGTGGCCATAATCCACGGTCGGGCTTGAAACTCTGTTGCTAAGAGACACAGAGTTGCCGACAGCTGGGACTTTTGCTGTCTCGTGTTAAACAGAGGTGACAAACACTACACTGAAGAAGGAGAGAGATTGGGACATTTCAAGTTTGTGGGTTCTAAACTTTGGAAAACTTCACAAAAATAATCACTTTTTTTTTCATGATATGACACCTTTTAGACCTTTAGCAGTAGGCTATATGACCTGAAGAATAGTTCATTGAGGTATATTTTGCCACAGAGTTTCAGCCCTGGAGAGAGTGAGAGTATGGGATGGCAGGCGAGATGACAACCCTTTTGTGACAGATGGATCCTAATGGACAGAGCAGGTGCCTGTCAGAGAGATGACAAACTGACAGCACAGCAAGCTTCTTCAGACCACAACAAAACAAATGATAGATACAGAGAACAACAGAGAAACAGATACACCGAACGAATGAACTAGGTAGGTAGGTAGGTAGATAGAAAGATATATGAACAAACAAACAACAAACAGAATGATAGAACGACAGAACGAACAAGCAATTAAAAAACCAAAAAAAACAACAGATAGAAGGACAGGCAGACCGATAGAACTATAGATACAATGAGAACGATAGTTTGATAGAACAACAGAATGAACAACAGACAGACAGACACAGATAGACATACAGATACAACGAATGGACGAACAAACAACAGGAAGAAAAATAGAATAATAGAACAATAGAATGAATGAACGACAGAACAAACGATCGATAGACAGACCGACTGAACAACAGAATGAACAAACAAATAAACAGAACAATAGAATGATAGAATGAACAAACAAACAACAGACAGAAAGATAGAATGATAGCTCAAACAAACAATGGATAGAACGATAGAAACGAATGACAGACAGACAGACAGATAGTCAGACAGACAGAACAATACAATGAATGAACGAACAAAAGACCGAACAATAGAATGGTATAATGAACGATAGAATGAACGAATGATAGAACGAACAAACGATAGACTGAATAGACAATGGACGAACGAACAAATAACAGATAGAATGACAGACAGACAGACCAACAGACAGAACAACATATAGAATGATAGAAATCAACAAACAAATGATCAAACAATCGATAGATAGTCAGACAGAAATACAGATCCCTCAAGGTGAAAAGACAGACATAGAAACGCACATCCCTAATGAACAATTCTGAACACCACTGAACCCCCATTTGAACACATCAAAAACTATTGAAATGCTTCTTTACTCTCAGACTTGTGTAATTTTTGTCATTAAATATAGTTGAAGAGTGCATGCTTTAATATTGCTCAGATCACGTCTTACTACAGGTAGAACAGCATATGCCAAACAAAAGAAACACCTCTCTCTCTCTCTCTCTCTCTGCATACCAATTGCAGTACAGCTTCTTTGTGGATGTCTTTAAAGGGATAATTCAATCAAAAACAAAAATTCTGTCATCAATAAATTACTCTCAAATTCTAAAAATCCACATGATTTGAGGAATCATCATGCCTGTAGCACAAACGGTGTTGGATGTGTTATGCACCAACATTTATTATTTCAGGTTAGGGGTTAGCGCAAAAGAATTAGTAATACTGTATTAAAAGTAATACTTGCCTTAGAAAGCACCACAATTATTTTATTTTATTTTAAGTCACATGGCCTTGAACTGTTGCAATGACTAATCAAGCACCATATGTCATATACAGCAAATTTCAAAGTCAAAAGAGAAACCGTAATCACAAACACCAAAAAGGCATGACAACTGATCTGCAATCTGAGAGAGAGAGAGAGAGAGAGAGAGAGAGAGAGAGAAATGTATAAAAAAAAAAAAAAACACTTATCTTATCAGGATAAGATCGATTGGATTGTGAAAAGTGGTCTCTAGAATACATGTGGTTGGAATGGAGGGGGAAAACATGAGAGCAAAAAAATATGGCCATAAACAAGTATAAAGAAAGTAAATATGGACAATTTTGATTTCATGTTGACTAAGTTTCTTTAAAGGGATAGTTTACCCAAAAATGTTAATTCTCCAATCATTAACTCACCCTCATGCCATCTGAGATGTCTACGACTTACTTTCTTCTGTTGAACACAAACAAAAATATTTAGAAGACATATTTCAGCTCTGTAGGTCCATATAATGCAAGTGAATGGGTGCCAAAACACTGAAGCTCCACAATGCACATAAACACAGCATAATTGTAATCCATAAGACTCCAGTGGTTAAATCCATATCTTCTGAAGCGATATGATAGATGTGGGTGAGAAACAGATCAATATTCAAGTCCTTTTTTACCATAAATCTCCACTTTCACATTCTTCTTTTGTTTTTGATGATTCACATTCTTCATGCATATCACCACCTACTGGGCAGGGAGGAGAATTAATGGTTAAAACAGACTTGTATATTGATCTGTTTCTCACCCACATCATATTGCTTCAGAAGACACTGATTTAACCACTAGAGTCTTATGGATTACTTTTATGGTGACTTTATGTGGTTTTTGGAGCTTCAAAATATTGGCACCCATTCACTTGCATAGTGAGGCTCTACAGAGCATAGATATTCTTCAAAAATTCCTCGTTTGTTTTCAGCAGAAGAAAGTCATGCATATCTTGGATGGAATGAGGGTGAGTAAATGATGAGAGAATTTTCATTTTTGGGTGAACTATTCCATTAAAGAAAAACATGAGAAAAGACTGCATAGGCTACATAATGTTTAACTGTGGTTTAATGATGATTTTTCAAAACACAGCAGTTTCACTCCAAACAGTCCCATTGGCATCACTGCCCCCTGTTGGCTGAGGGTGTAACTGCGCCATGCGAAAGTGTGCGTGTGTTTATACACAGATGTCTTATCAGAGCACTCTCTACTCATCTTTTATTCATTGTTTGCTTGTGCAGGCTACAGGAGACCATGCTGCAGACAAGCCAAAAACAACCGCTGTGTTTGTACTTGTGTGTGTTTCAAAGGTACCGTTGCCAGCATACACCAATCTAAACTCAATGGCTCACAGTGTGTGTGGAGTTCACAGTGACCTTTGTTGATCCTTGTGGGTCTCCATGCTTTACTTAAGACGTGGTGCCATCTGCTCTTTCCACATACATCCCTGGCCTTTTTCCAAAACTGCCTACATCCACCCACAAACATCAGAAACACAAATCCACTCCATCCAGAATCATTGGCTCCTCTCTTCACCCCTTGGAAATTTTAAAAGAATTCCAGAAGCCTTCCAACAAATGTTCTAGAACTTCTAGATCGAAAACGCATTAACTTAGCTATGTTTATCCATCTAAATTCACACTGGAACAGTGTTTTCCTCACAAACACCCTACACTACCATATATTTTGGAAAACGATAAAATTAATAAAATGAAAACAGTTTTTAAACGAAGATGGATTAGTGTGGACGTGGCCTACTAATACGTTTTAATTTTAAAATGCATTGATTTCCGTTTGTTTATACCTCTCATCCACACCGAAATGCCATTTTCCTCTACCGAAAACAAAGTTTTGAGAACTTTTGAAAGATTACTGCATACTTTGGAAAACGATGACTTTGGCTGAATGAGTTTGCGTTGGAACTGCGTTTTCATACATCGCAAACGGAGCATTTTGAAAAAGCTCTATACTACCATATCTTTTGGAAAACGATTATGAAAGTGAAAACGTTTTTAAACAAAAACTGACTAGAGTGGAAGTGGCCGACTAATACCTTTTCATTTTAAAACTCAGTGATTTCACTGAGGAGGAGGATGCGGGAACCAGCTGAACAGTAAACAAAATTTAATAAGAAACTCAACATAAAACAAACATAAACAAGCTGACGTGTGCATCTCTCTCTCTCTCGAACTGGTGCCTCCAGCTCCCCTTTATCTCGCTCTCCCGCTGATCAGCTGAATCAGCGCCGGCTATGCATTATCACGGCCCGGCCACACCCTCCTCCTCGTAACAAACAGATTATTGTAGAAATGGCTTTATACATTTTCATTTTAAAACGCATTGATCTTGCTATGCTTACATCTCACATCCACACTGGAACAGTGAAAATAGAACAGAGTGCATACCTGGGAAAATGACGACATTAGAAACATCATCATTTCCTAACGTTTCCTATCGTATTCTTAGGCCTTGTGCACACTACTACGTTTTCGTTTAAAAAAGCACTGACTTTGTACATTTACACCTTTCATCCACAATGGAATGGCATTTTCCTCCAACAAAAACAGAGCATTTCGTAATTGCTCCGCAATACCGTATACTTTGGAAAACGATGATGTTTGTAAACTGAAAAATGAGTTTTCACATGAAAATGGAATACTGTGGATATGGCCTTATGTTGCCTTCTAGTCCTCCTTGGAAGTTCAGACTTACAAAATCAGAAATACATTTTGATTCAAGTGATCGGAATTAAAATGTTCACTTCTTAATACAGGAGGGATGGGTTTTTTTTCCACACTCATGCAACAAAATTAAGAGTAAATGGAGCACAGAAGACGATTACTCAATTGACGCTTACTGCCACAAAGAATTATTGAAAATGAGTTTTGTCACACAAGCCTATCATCTTATAAATGGGCTAAATGAGTATTTTCTGACAAGCTTAACTGCAAATCTTTGTCATCATCAGTACACAAAATGCATACAATCTAAATTGTACAATTAACGTTCGCCATTACAAATTAATTATGACCTTTCATTTTTAATCAACATGCTCCCAACTCAGAAAGTCCAGAGTCTGGTAATCATGACATTTTGGTGAAGTTTATGCGAGTTCATCTCGTAAATACGATCATTCAGACATGACTGGAAGGCAGCTGAAATATTTAGCATTCAAAAGCTGCCATCTGATGATGTCATAATGGTCTTTGGATAACTGATAATGTCATTGTGTCCTGCCTCCCTTTCCAATTCCTCTGGCTTTCATCTCCTTTCCTGGAACATTTTTCCATTTACATGTATGCATTTGTCAAATGCTTTTAACCTATTCTTTATAGTGCATTCAAGCAATAAATTTGATCAGCGCAGGCATTGGAACTCAAGACCTTGGCGTTGTAGAGGAGGCCTGGGTAGCTCAGTGGTAAAGACGCTGGCTACCACCCCTGGAGTTCGCTAGTTCGAATCCCAGCCAGGTCTCCTAAGCAACCAAATTGGCCCGGTAGGAGGGTAGAGTCACATGGGGTAACCTCCTCGTGGTCGCTATAATATGGTTTGCTCTCGGTGGGGCTCGTGGTGAGTGTGGATGCCGCGGTGGATGGCGTGTAGCCTCCAAGCGCTATGTCTCCATGGCAATACTCTCAACAAGCCATGTGATAAGATGCACAGATTGACGGTCTCAGACGTGGAGGCAACTGAGATTAGTCCTCCGCCACCCGGATTGAGGCGAGTCACTACGCGACCACGAGGACTTAAAAGCGCATTGGGAATTGGGCATTCCAAATTGGGTAAAAAAAATAAATAAATAAATAAAAAGAACTTGCCGTTGCAGATGCCATGCTCTACCAGTCTGCAGCAATACAATATTTCGAACATAATATATTGTAAACTTTAACAATATTCCTATGCTGCCTTGCAAGATGCCATTTCATAGCAGTCTAAATCCACATCACAGCTCTCAAGCTTTCCGAAACCCATTGTCATAGTCATAAAAGTATTAACAGAAACTTTAGTAACAAGATTTTTTGGGTTTGTAAAAATAAAGCAGTATCAAAAATGTCAGGGGTGACATTTCAGATATTGACGTCAGAAGACATGCTTTCTTGAGTTGTCTGAAGTAAAAATAACCTGCTCTATCCTCACTGATGTTCCTGAGACCGAAAACTGAAAAATACACGTTTCACACCACAGTTCACTGTCAGCCCATGCTGCTCTCCACACCTCACAGCTCACGCATTAGATAGAAATGTCATTTAAATCACAGCAATCTCAAAGCGGTATTCTGACTCTTATGAATTCCTGGTTCTGATGGCTTCTGTTCGCTCGGCTGAAAGCACTTAGACCACAATAACAATAACAGTGAGAGTGTTTTATCCTAACAGGGACTCTGTTCCAGTGTATTACTGTACTGCTGGTAATTAGGTGCCGTAATTATACCATCCATTGATGCATACTGGTTTTGCCCCTGAAGGCAGCTATGCATCTCTCAGCAGGGTTATTACGAGAACATCTTAGCATGAACATGGTAGGAGAGTGCATGGAATGATCCCAGAGCTCGTCTTCCGAACAGCCTTCTAGAGACTTTTACAGAGCACATACCGAGTCATTCTCAGGTCAGGACAACAGAACAGCCCTGAAAAGGAAACCAACAAAGCAAAATGAAGCACTTGCAGAAGAGCAGTGGTATGCATGAGCATCACTGTAACAGACAGAGATACATTTCAGGTGATCCGCAGACATGCTTGTTCATGACCAGACGCAGCAGGTTAGAGGTTATGAACTGTACGGAAGCGCACCTGAGACGGTCGTGCATGGGTTTTGACGTGTGACATTACGCCCATCACAAAGGGATGGATGAAAAGGAAAGTGCGCTTCAGTAGCATGGCAGAACTTAAGTGCATATCTTTGTCCTTGCGTCTCCACTGGAGTGGAATCAACTTCAATCAAGCTACATTACATAACAGAGAGAGGGAGAGAGAGCATGCTGAGCTTATGGAAGATAAAGTCTGATGGTGGAAATTATGATTTTTTTTGATAAGCGTAGGACAGTATTGGAGAGCAACTAACAAGAAGTTGTGATGCTAAATATTTAACTACATCAGCATTGTGACAGTAGCTGAGCTGTTTTTAAACAGCTGAGTGAATTAAATTATTGAATTGAGTCAATAACCAAACACACTATCAGAAAATGTGCCCCTTTGGGTGTGTGTTGGAAAGCCTGATTTAAGTGAATCAATTTATTTCAGTGAATCAGCTGGTTTGAACGGTTCAAAAAACTGATTCATGATACACGATAAAGCCTGATTTGGAACACTCGGTGAACCTTAAATCAGTTTGTACAGTTCAAAAAAGTGATTCACATTAAAACAACCAGTTTAGAAAAAGAAACAAAATCCTGGAAAAGCCTGACTTGGAAAGCCTCGAAAAGCCTTATTTCAGCGAATGGGGTAGTTCAAACAGTTCAAAAACGTGATTCATTTTAGATGAATCAGTAAAAAAAAAAAAAAAAAAAAAAACCAGACGAAAGCCTAGAAAAGCCTGATTTTAGTGAATTGGTTCATTTCAATGAATCAGTTAATTTCAGTGAACAGGTTAGTTAAAAAGAAGTGATTCATGTTAAATAAATCAGCTGAAAAAAAAAAAAAAAAAAAAAAACGAAAGCCTGGAACAGCCTGATTTAGAAAGCTAGGAAAGCCTGATTTCAGTGAACAAATTTATTTCAGTGAATCGGTTTCATTTGAAAGGTTAAAAAATTGAGTCATTTTAAATGAACCAGTTAAAAAAGAAACAGATGTAAGCCTGAAAAAGCCTGATTTGGAAAGTTTGGAAAGCCTGATTTCAGTGAATTTACGGAGAATTGGTTCAAAAAAGTGATTTAGGTTACATGAACCAGTAAAAAAAAAAGAAAGAAACAAAAGCCGTATAATGGCTGATTTGTATAACTTGGAAAGCCTGATTTCAGTGAACTCATTTATTTCAGTGAATCGGTTTGTTTGGGTGGTTCAAACAAGTTATTCATGTAAATGAACCATTTAAAAAAGTCCCTGTTTTGTCCTTTTTTGTTAGCGGAATATTTATTAAAATACATCTTATGATGATATATACACTGGTGGCCAAAGATTTGGATTAATGAACAGATTTTGCTCTTATGGAAAGAAATTGGTACTTTTATTCACCAAAGTGGCATTCAACTGATCACAATGTATAGTCAGGACATTAATAACGTGAAAAATTACTATTACAATTAGAATTTATTTTTTTCAGAACTTCTTGAACTACTTCAAAGATTTCTCATCAAAAAATCATCCACGTGCAGCAATGACAGCTTTACAGATCCTTGACATTCTAGCTGTCAGTTTGTCCAGATACTCAGGTGACATTTCACCCCACACTTCCTGTAGCACTTGCCATAGATGTGGCTGTCTTGTCGGGCACTTCTCACGCACCTTACAGTCTAGCTGATCCCACAAAAGCTCAATGGGGTTAAGATCCATAACACTCTTTTCCAATTATCTGTTGTCCAATGTCTGTGTTTCTTTGCCCACTCAAACCTTTTCTTTTTGTTTTTCTGTTTCAAAAGTGGCTTTTTCTTTGCAATTCTTCCCATAAGACCTGCACCCCTGAGTCTTCTCTTTACTGTTGTACATGAAACTGGTGTTGAGCGGGTAGAATTCAATGAAGCCGTCAGCTGAGGAGATGTGAGGTGTCTATTTCTCAAACTAGAGACTCTGATGTACTTATCCTCTTGTTTAGTTGTACATCTGGCCTTCCACATCTCTTTCTGTCCTTGTTAGAGCCAGTTGTCCTTTGTCTTTGAAGACTGTAGTGTACACCTTTGTATGAAATCTTCAGTTTTTTGGCAATTTAAAGCATTGTATAGCCTTCATTCCTCAAAACAATGATTGACTGATGAGTTTCTAGAGAAAGCTGTTTCTTTTGACATTTTTGACCTAATATTGACCTTAAGACATGCCAGTCTATTGCATACTGCGGCAACTCAAAAACAAACACAAAGACAATGTTAAGCTTCATTTAATGAACCAAATAGCTTTCAGCTGTTTGATATAATGGCAAGTGATTTTCTAGTACGAAATCAGCAATTTAGCATGATTACTCAAGGATAAGGTGTTGGAGTGATGACTGCTGTCTAGATTTAATCAAAAATGACTTTTTTCAAATAGTGATTGTGGTGTTTTTTACATCAGTAATGTCCTGAATATACTTTGTGATCGGTTGAATGCCACTTTGGTGAATTAAAGTACCAATTCCCTTCCAAAACAGCTAAATCTGTACATTGCTCCAAACTGTTGGCCACCAGTGTATATATATATATATATATATATATATATATATATATATATATATATATAGGCCTCCTTTAAGGGGTCATGACATGAAGAATTAAATTTTCCTTTATTTTCTGACAAATAAGAGTTCATTGTACTATAAAAAGTAATTTTCAGAACTCAAAACTTCCTCCTCACTGCTGAAAGAGCATTTGTTGAAATCAATCTGCCAAAACGACTCATTCTCTACTTCCTCCACATTGTGATGTCACACTGTGGTAGACATTTGCATCTGACCGCCTCCACAAAACTACATCAACATAAAATTTACCTTATCACTTCCATAGCCCCGCACAGTAGTGGTGAGCAGTGAGAAGGCAGGTCAGTTAAGAGCAGAGAGCAAATCAAAACAGTGGGCGTTTACTGTAAAGTTTTAAAGGAGAAGCAGCACCAAAACAAAGCATTTCTGACAGAGGGTCAGAATGAGGGTGTAAACTGATAATGTTTTACAAATACAGTATATGACTGTTTTTTTTTTTTTTTTGCAAAAAAAACTTTTAAATTATAAGTGAACCTCAAGCAACACATTAAAATAATAAAAAAGCCATGTCATGACACCTTTAAATACCTTTAATGCAGTTTAGCTACAGTTAATCTTTGTTTGTAACTTGTAGTGTAGCTAAGTATGTTTCCAAAAGCTAGCATGACTACTTGAACTGCTTAAAATCATGAGTAGCTTGTAGCTGAGAAAGTATTTCCGCAACATTAGTGTTGTAATATATGACAATGTAGAAAGAAAGTGGGGGCCTGGGTAGCTCAGTGGTAAAATACGCTGGCTACCACTCCTGGAGTTCGCTAGTTCGCTAGTTCAAATCCCAGGGCATGCTGAGTGACTCCAGCCAGGTCTCTTAAGCAACCGAATTGACCGAATGGAGGGTAGAGTCACATGGGGTAACCTCCTCATGGTCGTTATAATGCAGCTCGTTCTCGGTGGGGCGCGTGGTGAGTTGAGCGTGGATGCCGCGGTGGATGGCGTGAAGCCTCCACATGCGCTATGTCTCCATGGCAACACGCTCAACAAGCTACGTGATAAGATGCGCGGGTTGGCGGTCTCAGACGCAGAGGCAGCTGGATTCGTCCTCCGCCACCTGGATTGAGGCGAATCACTACGCGACCACAAGGACTTAAAAGCACACTGGGAATTGGGCATTCCAAATTGGGTGAAAAAGGGGAAAAAAATTTAGAAAGAAAAACAAGGATTTTTTTTTTTTTTTAAGGATAACAAGCCAAATTAATTACTGAACTAACAAAAGGAAATACTGTACCTCTAAATTACAAAAATGTTTTCTTCCAAAAACACAAAGACCTAAGAAATCTCATTTATCATGCGGAACATGCTGTCAGAGGTGAAATATAGCAGCAAACACTGTACTGTATATGGGCACAGGTATGAAAGTTTCAGTAACAGCAGACATAAATAAAGACTTCTGTAGGCGGCAGCAGGATACAGTCCTTCCCCATATCTCATTCCTCAGCTTTCTGTTCAGTCATATTCAGCCTCAAATACATTGCCAGTGTGGCTCTACAGTATCTACGATGCAGGAAAGCTAATGTGTGTGTGTGTGTGTGTGTGTTCCTTTGACTTCAGGCAGCCTAGAAAACATGCTCAGATAGCTGTTGAGAGATCAAGTACATGTTGAGACTCACTAGAGGACAGAAAAGCAAGAAAGAAGGACAGAAGGACAGCAATTGCTAATTTGACAGACATAGTGGTCTTCTCTCAAGTCGCAAGAACAAGGCTAGTTCAACTGGAATTTCTTAGTTATGTATTAGCTGAAAGAAATGACTTGAAAGGTCATGTTTCCAGTAATAATCTAGAATTAATCTTATTTATTTATTTTATCTGTTCTTTATTTTATTTATTCTTTTTATACTTAATCTGTTTAGGTTTTAAGATAGGGCTGTCAATTTAACTGGTTAATTCAGTGCAATTAATTTCATAAAAATAAATGTAAAAATGTAATTTGTATGAAATTATATACAGTTGTGCTCAAAAGTTTGCATACCCTTGGAGAATTGGTAATATATGTACCATTTTTAAAGAAAACATGAGTGATCAGGCAAAACACATTTCTTTTATTTCTTATGGGATTCATATTCAGCTGTAGGTTATAACAGAATGGCACAATCATAAAACAAAACATGGCAACAAAGAAAAAAATAAAATGACCCCTGTTCAAAAGTCTGCATACCCTTAGTCCTTAATACTGTGTATTGCCCCCTTTAGCATCAATGACAGCGTGCAGTCTTTTGTAATAGTTGTCTATGAGGCCCCAAATTCTTGCAGGTGGTATAGCTGCCCATTCGTCTTGGCAAAATGCCTCCAGGTCATGCAAAGTCTTTGGTCGTCTTGCATGAATCACACATTTGAGATCTCCCCAGAGTGGCTCGATGATATTAAGGTCACGAGACTGTGATGGCCACTCCAGAACCTTCACCTTTTTCTGCTGTAACCACTGGAGGGTTAACTTGGCCTTGTGCTTAGGGTCATTGTCATGCTGGAAAGTCCAAGAGCGTCCCATGCGCAGCTTTCGTGCAGTAGAATGCAAATTGTCTGCCAATATTTTCTGATAACATGCTGCATTCATCTTGCCATCAATTTTCACAAGATTCCCCATGCCTATAGAGCTCACACACCCCCAAAACATCAGTGAGCCACCAACATGCTTCATAGTGGGGATGGTATTCTTTTCACTATAGGCCTTGTTGACCCCTCTCCAAACATAGCGCTTATGGTTGTGACCATAAAGCTCTATTTTGGTCTCGTCAGTCCAAAGGTTTGTCAAGGAGTTGTCGGGCATACTGTAACCGGGCTTTTTTGTGGCATTGGCGCAGTAAAGGCTTCTTTCTGGCAACTTGACAATGCAGCTCATTTTTGTTCAAGTATCGTCGTATTGTGCTCCTTGAAACAACCACACCGTCTTTTTCCAGAGCAGCCTGTATTTTTCCTGAGGTTACCTGTGGGTTTTTCTTTGTATCCCGAACAATTCTTCTGGCAGTTGTGGCTAAAATCTTTCTTGGTCTACCTGACCTTGACTTGGTATCAAGAGATCCCCAAATTTTCCACTTTTTAATAAGTGATTGAACAGTACTGACTGGCATTTTCAAGGCTTTGGATATCTTTTTATATCCTTTTCCATCTTTATAAAGTTCCATTACCTTGTTACGCAGGTCTTTTGACAGTTCTTTTCTGCTCCCCATGGCTCAGTATCTAGCCTGCTCAGTGCATCCACGTGAGAGCTAACAAACTCATTGACTATTTATACACAGACACTAATTGTAATTTAAAAAGCCACAGGTGTGGGAAATTAACCTTTAATTGCCATTTAAACCTGTGTCTGTCACCTTGTGTGTCTGTAACAAGGCCAAACATTCAAGGGTATGTAAACTTTTGATCAGGGCCATTTGGGTGATTTCTGCTATTATGATTTTAAAAGGAGCCAAACAACTATGTGATAATAAATGGTTTCATATGATCACTATCCTTAAATAAAAGACAGTTTTTTTGCATGATTAGTCATATTTTCAAAATCAATGCCAAAATTTCACAATTTCTGCCAGTGTATGCAAACTTTTGAGCACAACTGTGTATATATATATATATATATATAACATTTTATATTAAATATATTTATAAAAAAATAACTCAATTAATCATGTCCCTGGGCCGTAATAAGGAACATAACAGAGAAATAAAATAATGGAAATAAATATATTGTATACTAAAGCCAATTTTTCTATGGTCTTTTTAATGCTTTACTTGTCTCAACAATGTAATGCATTGGAATTATCTTATTTTTAATAATAATTATATTTATATTTATTTAAATATAACTATTTATAATTATTTAATAATTATATACTGAACTATTGTTATTTGAGGGCACTTCTCAGCAAATATTTATATATGTGATTAATTTGATTAATAAATCAGCATTTCATGTATTTACTTCAATTAAAAATGTAATGGATTGACAGCCCTAGTTTAAGGTTAAAAACAATAAAAAACAAATTTGCCAGTGGGGTTAGAAAAATAAACTGAATTCAAGATATATTCTCTGAAAACAAGTCGTATTATCTTACACAATTTTGCTTCTCAAGTAAATTGATCTTGTTTTAAGAATATTTAGACAATCTAACTTGAAAACCAGACAAAAACACTGATTTATTTTGCAAAGTTGCAAATCAACTTTTAAAATATAGGAGAAAATATTTTATTGTTAACGTCAAAGGTTGTGCGTCCACTCAAACTCAATGGTATTTTGTTGCAAAATTATCTGTCACTTGGTAGAAGCTAGCCAAAATGTGGGTTCACTTGCAACGAGAATAAACAGTTTGTGTTGCACACATGATGCAATACTGAACGCTGCCAAAAGTTCAATTTTGGTAGTTTCATGTTTTATTTGTGTGGCTTCACAGAAACATACGTTTCTGAGAGATTCTGTATGTCTTTTTTTTAAATTAAGAAACTTTCAGTTATAAAAACAACTAGTGAAACAGACAGGTGAGGTAGTTAGTGCTTGGAGATCCTGGGTTATGTGCAGCAAGGACTGCAAGAACTTGACATTTCCACATCTCTCTCTCTCTCTCTCTCTCTCTCTCTCTCCTGGTTGCCTTTCCACTAGCGATGTCAACTGTTAGGAGGAAACTAGACATGATATTTATAGTCCTACTACAGCCTACAGAAGTCACCCTCTCTTGGAATCTCAAAAGAAAGTGTAAAGATATATAAACAAAAGTGTGTGATGGATGTTTTGAAAAATCATTCCATGAAATATCTAATTTAGTGACTAAATCAACTGTAACAGTATGTCCACATTTTAATCTCTACAGGGAAGAAATAAATCCATATTTAAGCATTAAAAAACCAAAAAGGGGCTTTAAAATGATCTAAGACTAAAGTTGTACTTTTTGCAGGTGGTGTGCAAGACGTGAGAAATAACTTTCTTTGAAGCCCAGATTTATAATGCATTGTAAAGGCATTATAAATGCATTATAATATATTAGTGATGTCTTATAATGCACAATTTAACATGTTATAACTTCTCATAAATGATTGTAACCACAATTATAATACATTATAATTAGGAGTGTCCCGATACCGCACTCATGTACTGGCTCCGATACCAAAAAACAATACCATCTGACATAATTAATTTTTTTAATTAATTTTATTTATTTATCACACATTATACATTTGCACATATACAGTAATTTTTTTTTTTTTTCCAGAGCGCAGGGTCAGCCATGATACGGCACGCCTGGAGCAGACAGGGTCAAGGGCCTTGCTGAAGCACCCAACAGTGTCATCTTGGCAGTGCTGGGGCTTGAACCCCCAACCTTCTGATCAGTAACATAGAGCCTTAACCGCTGAACCACCACTGCCCCATTTTTGCATATCCCAGCCAAGCTAGGTTCAGAGCGCAGGGTCTGCCATGATACACCGCCCCTGGAGCAGATGGGGTCAAGGGCCTTGCTCAAGGGCCCAACGGTGGCAGTGGGGCTTGAACCCCCGACCATCTAGTCAGTAACCCACAGCCTTAACCGCCAAGCCACCACAACATACGAATGTTATTACGTAAAATCACAAATTAAAATCACGTTTTGTCCTAGTGAGATTATTTAACCGCAAAAGCTGCAATTTAATGAGATAAATATATAGTGAGTGCTTGTGAATGTGTGGAGACAGTGTTGTGCTGATGCCAGCTGTTAATACCCTTTAAAGCTCCTCCCTCATTGGCTCATACAGGGTAAACTCTGTCATGAGAATCGCACGCTTTGTTTGTAGCAGATGATAGTAAACAGAGTGCAAATTCACATTGTAGTGCGAGGCACATACAGAGTACATACATACTTAATTAAACAGCAGCCTTTTGCGGTTTAATAATCACTTTGAGTCACGTAGTGACCGGCTTTTCCAGAGTGGGAAGCTGCCTTCATAACGTCAGAGCTCCTTGGTCAAAATACCACAGAAGCACTTCAAAATAAAAGCTCCTTCAAAATAATAGCTATACGAAAAAAGTATGACAGAAATATATCCCTACTGTATAGTTATGTAATATTCACTGTAATACTACTACTAATGATAAATCAGTAGTAATTGTATTATACTTAAGCAGTAATCGAACATCTGTGATACTCTTATACAGCACTTTATTTGACAAAATATAACTCCAATGTTGTATTTTGGATTGTGCTGTGAGGTTCTGTATATTGGCACTTCATTTGATAAAAAATAATACAATTTTATGTTGAAAATTAATTGTTATATTTTCATTTGATTGAAGTTAATACATTCATTACTTAAACACCATTTTGATAAAATTGAAATAAACTGTTGATATGGAGTTTAGAAAAAAAACAAAACAGGTATTGGACTCGGTATCGCAGAATACCAAAAATGAAGTATCGGTACTCATACTCATTCTCAAAAAAATAGTAGTGGGACATCCCTAATTATAATACTTACCCATTCATAGTTAAACCTTAGAGTATAATGCATTATAACACAATAAATAATAAAGCACTTATAATGTATTATATATATATATATTATGGTTTAAATAAAGTGACAAAAGCAATGTCTTAAAAATATCTTACAGATGTTTATAAGTAGTTATAAGACACTACAAGTCAAGCTTGTAAAATGGAAATTATATTCAAATGCACAAAATACAAGGAACACACAATGTCAATTTTGAGACAATAAGAAAAGCACTACAAGGTTAAAATATATCAGCAACTGTCATTTGAGGAAAAAAAAAAAAAAAAAAAATATTATATATATATATATATATATATATATATATATATATATATATATATATATATATACATACAGGCGCATCTCAATAAATTAGAGTGTCGTGGAAAAGTTCATTTATTTCAGTAATTCAACTCAAATTGTGAAACTCGTGTATTAAATAAATTCAATGCACACAGACTGAAGTAGTTTAAGTCTTTGGTTCTTTTAATTGTGATGATTTTGGCTCACATTTAACAAAAACCCACCAATTCACTATCTCAAAAAATTAGAATACATCATAAGACCAATTAAAAAAAACATTTTTAGTGAATTGTTGGCCTTCTGGAAAGTATGTTAATTTACTGTATATGTACTCAATACTTGGTAGGGGCTCCTTTTGCTTTAATTACTGCCTCAATTCGGCGTGGCATGGAGGTGATCAGTTTGTGGCACTGCTGAGGTGGTATGGAAGCCCAGGTTTCTTTGACAGTGGCCTTCAGCTCATCTGCATTTTTTGGTCTCTTGTTTCTCATTTTCCTCTTGACAATACCCCATAGATTCTCTATGGGGTTCAGGTCTGGTGAGTTTGCTGGCCAGTCAATCACACCAACACCATGGTCATTTAACCAACTTTTGGTGCTTTTGGCAGTGTGGGCAGGTGCCAAATCCTGCTGGAAAATGAAATCAGCATCTTTAAAAAGCTGGTCAGCAGAAGGAAGCATGAAGTGCTCCAAAATGTCTTGGTAAACGGGTGCAGTGACTTTGGTTTTCAAAAAACACAATGGACCAACACCAGCAGATGACATTGCACCCCAAATCATCACAGACTGTGGAAACTTAACACTGGACTTCAAGCAACTTGGGCTATGAGCTTCTCCACCCTTCCTCCAGACTCTAGGACCTTGGTTTCCAAATGAAATACAAAACTTGCTCTCATCTGAAAAGAGGACTTTGGACCACTGGGCAACAGTCCAGTTCTTCTTCTCCTTAGCCCAGGTAAGACGCCTCTGACATTGTCTGTGGTTCAGGAGTGGCTTAACAAGAGGAATACGACAACTGTAGCCAAATTCCTTGACATGTCTGTGTGTGGTGGCTCTTGATGCCTTGACCCCAGCCTCAGTCCATTCCTTGTGAAGTTCACCCAAATTCTTGAATCGATTTTGCTTGACAATCTCATAAGGCTGCGGTTCTCTCGGTTGGTTGTGCATCTTTTTCTTCCACACTTTTTCCTTCCACTCAACTTTCTGTTAACATGCTTGGATACAGCACTCTGTGAACAGCCAGCTTCTTTGGCAATGAATGTTTGTGGCTTACCCTCCTTGTGAAGGGTGTCAATGATTGTCTTCTGGACAACTGTCAGATCAGCAGTCTTCCCCATGATTGTGTAGCCTAGTGAACCAAACTGAGAGACCATTTTGAAGGCTCAGGAAACCTTTGCAGGTGTTTTGAGTTGATTAGCTGATTGACATGTCACCATATTCTAATTTTTTGAGATAGTGAATTGGTGGGTTTAGTTAAATGTGAGCCAAAATCATCACAATTAAAAGAACCAAAGACTTAAACTACTTCAGTCTGTGTGCATTGAATTTATTTAATACACGAGTTTCACAATTTGAGTTGAATTACTGAAATAAATGAACTTTTCCACGACATTCTAATTTATTGAGATGCACCTGTATATGCATGTTGATCACACATGCAGCCAAATCTTTGTCACATACACAAAACACACAATAATAATAAAACTCATTCTATACTGAATCTATTAAAAATTTTTTTTTTTTTTTTTTTTTTGTGCATCTTATTTGGAGACTTATTTTAATATAACCTCCAGTAAATGAGTTTGACTTGTAATGTATTGTATGTATGCATGTATGGTACTTATACGATTAACTTTAATAACTTCTGCTGATAAAATTGGTTATCGATTGTGTTATAATGCATTATACTCTTTAAGGGATAACTATGAATAGGTTAAGTAATATAATGAACTATAACTGTAGAAACAATTATTTATGAGAAGTTCATACATTTTATAAGGTGTTTTATGCAACATTATGAATGCAGTAAAATGCATTTATAGTGCCTTTAAGCTGCATTATAAATATTGACTTCATAGAAAGATAATTACCATTATGTTTAAGTAATCATCATTAGCAAGAATATGACATAAAAAAATTACTGAAATACTTAAGAGTTTTTGGACTAATTAAGGCAAGCATTACTACTTCTATTGCTCATAATTAGGGTTTTTCAAAAGCCCTTACCCACTTATGATTTCCACCTTGTGGATGATAAAACAGATACAAATATTCACCATACACTTAAACTAAAGAAGGATCCCAAGCCATACGTAAGTCCTAAAATATCGGGAAGGGCTCTTTTCACAAACTGGGCGGGAGGGGGGCTGTTACAAAGCACCTTGTCAACCGCTTCACAATTTTATAGCAACCAGCCAGAAAACTCTAGCACCCACACAGTAACTGCTAAAAACAGCCTGATAAAAATAATGTGACTGTGGTGACATTTTTGATAATTGATGTTACTTGGTTCATTAAACGTATAGCTGCAGTTCCGAGGTGAAAGCGAGTTAAATATTCTCCCAAACAGATAAGGTTTTAAGGTTCATAATCTCTCAAGTTTTAAATCAACAAAACCTCCATACCCTAAACCTAACCGATAATGTCAAAAAAGCAAATGTGACAGAAATGTGGAGGCAGACAGATCTTTAAAAGACATTTTGAACTATTCAGGATGTAATGTTAAATCCGAACCACCGTGGGTGACTAAATTTGAGCCTCATCCATATTTCTATCAGCCTATCCTCTTTATATGTTATTGTGTCTTTTTATGACAAAATAAATTCAGCGTGGCCGACGAAAGTTGTGATGCACCTCTGGAATATCTGCTACTATCTTTTAATGCAGCGGCGAGATGTGCAACTCTTCTAAAATGCATCATTTTGAAACGATAATAAACTTGGGAAGGATTAACGTTAAGACACTTTTTTGCCCTTGTGGTCACGTAATTAAGATAAATACAGTGATGCCGAAAATTGAGACCACACAACAAACATGCACATGTTTACTTGGCAACCTCAATGGGATCTAACCACAGACTTCTATTGTTTCATTGCCTGGTACCGGTTTCAGCCATGCCGCAAAATCTTTGCAAAAAAATTTGCACTTCCCCATGTCGTCGCTAGCTAGCAGACAGTGCATCTGCTCTGAGCATCCTGGCCGCAAACAAAATATAAGTGTTGTTGGTTCCGCTATCCTGATCTGCGTAACGTTAATGCGGGAGGCATTCGGCAAATTATTTAAAAAAACTGATGTGCAATGTCAGAAAAAACAATTCATAAAATCCTACTTCCCATTTCTTAGCATTTTTAAGACTTCTGAAAGATTGATTTAAGACATTTTAATACCAATTAAGGCCATATTTTTAGATTGATGAATTCAATGCCTTTTAAGACTTTTTAAGGATCCCTGGGAAACCCTGTTTATATACAAACCGTTGTTCCAGTGGAGGACGTCCCAAAATGTCCCCTAGGGGAAGTTTTGTCGGGTTTAGCTCACATCTAGGGACAAATCTGTCTCCAAAGTACAGGTAAGTAAACCCACAAATACAGAGCTCAGTCAAAGGACACCTCCACCACAACTTCAAAAGAAAGTGTGTGTGTTTGTGAGTGTTTTGCACTCACAGCCCGTAGAGGCCACCTGCTCAGTCACCGATGCTGAAAGCAGTCTGGGATTAGAGTACACACACACACACATACACACACACACACACAGCCCAAAGACAACACTTTTCATATTTACGTGTGTGTGGAATACTGCTAAGAGCCATGCGTTGTCTTATTTTCCATCCTCAAAAACGCACAGACGGCATGTGTAAGAGCAGTGTGTAAAGTCTTTATTCAAAGAGAGCGCACATCAAAACAGTCGAGTCATGGGAAATCGGAGATGGTTCGAGTGATCAGACTAATGCACAGACTCTTTTATGAGCTCAGAACAATCAGAGCAGCCTTTGAACTGCAGACCCATTACAGCACTCGTACTGTATCAAAAAACACTGCAGCATTTACCACATGATAGAGAGCAGGACAACTTCCAGAGTCTGTTCAATACCTAGTGAGCTTCCTTGATGCTTCCTGCCTACATATAAAGCAGCCTTTTAAGGCAGTATCCCGAAACGTCATAAGTGAGCGAATTGGAACGCTCTACGCAGGCAGAAATTGGACTTAGATTCGATTTGCAATTGATTTCAATCCAGGTGATGCGAGAAGACTGACGCAATTGTCTAATAAGCATAAATATTAGTATACAAATTCTGAGTTTTTTATTTTTATTATCATAACTAAGCATCATAGAAATTGCACTCCTCTTGCGAAGCACACAGGAAACTCGCCTTGCAATTGATTTCAATACAGATAACACAAGAGAAACGAAACAATATATGCAAAAATATATGTAGCACACACATATTTTGAGTAAAATATTTGGTTTAAACTATTTTTTTTTGTCTTGCTCGCTTATAGTTTCTGTTAGACTGTGGCCGACACTAATTTTATTAGTTTCAGAGCGTAATAATGTAGGCTTGTATGTGTGCACATTAAATGTCCACAGTGCATTCTGTGCGTTTTGCTCATCACCTGCATTGTGGACACAAAACGCTCTGGGTTCTCGCTATTTTCCCTTTCGCGCAATTCCAAATACTGCAGAGACACATTTTGTGGACACGCTTTGCTGTTGCCATATACAACAAGTGCAAATGAATCATGTGATCCATGACTAGTCAACAAAGACCAAACTACAGCTGCAACAATTAATCTATTAAATATTGAAGTAATCGCTAATAAAAATAATCGACAATCGATAAGCGAGAAATTTGCAATGTGCACAGAGAAGCACCGTCAGTGACGTAACTTTACACTGGTAAAATATGTGTTTAAATGGTAAAACTTATTTAATGGCTGAGATGAGGTGAAGTGGAAAAATAACACAACCGCACTGTAACATTTTTTTAATAAAATACAAGAAATAAAATCAATCGATCAGTCGAAGAAATAATAATCACATTTTAAAATAATTGTTTGTTGCAGTACTGGACCAAACACATCGACTAGTGGTAGACCTAATCATCTAATCGACGTAACCCTGTGTGTGTGCGCATACCTTTAGTGCTGAGTGTTTTAAATGTCAGCTCCAGTGTGTTCAGCGTCTCTGTGCCGATGTTCTCTAGCGTGATGGTCAGTTCTTGTGTTTCTCCGTTAAACAGTTGTAGGGACACACTGCTGGACAGATCTTCACTGGACAAATGAGCAGACCTGAACACAGAAGAAAAAGCAAAAAGAACGCCTTCATGACCACCCAAGTTCAACAAGAATGCAACTACTAACTTCACTACATTTCAATAGTGTGAAAGTAGCCAAGCGATTTTCAAAATACATTCGCTTTTCAAGAAACAAGCTATTTTTCAAGACGGATCTCTCAAGTATCTTATAGGTGCGCTCAGTCACTTTTTTGTTTGTGTAATTTTGGACTTACAGTGACACCTAACTGCGTGGATGCAGCATAATTTAATAGTTTTCAGTTACAGATGCCTTTGTAGAAAATCATTATTCACAGTCAGCCATGAATAATTCCATAATCCAAGAGTGAAAGTGTCCAATAACGGGACAGTTCCTGAGAATAAGCGAGTAGTATTCGGCTGGTCATGTGATCTCAACATGGCCGCCCCCATGAGGGGACCCTCTCCATGTACATTTAAACAGCTTTTATAAGGTTACTGATACTGTATGATGGGACTGTTCATGGGACTGAGTGTACGTTTAACATGCAAGCCGTTTGTAGGTTGACTTCCCCGAAAACGGTAAATTCTGTGTCTTTGTGACACTATCAAGACACTATCGCTCTGTTTGAGCATCCTGATCACTACGACACAGCAACACTGGCTCAGCCAATGGCTTATGTTTAGGGAAGAACTATCTGTTTACCCAACCGACTGCAGATGGGAAGTGTATTTGGAAAATCAGTCTGATAACAATCATTGTTGCAACTTTTGGTGATGCAAAAATGATACACTTAAGCTTTAAATTATGATTCGTTTGTTGATTTGGCAAGCTACACCAACACAAATCCAGATAAAACAGATCTTTAAGAAAAACGAATACCAAAAAAAATTGAGACTTCATCTTTGCCGTTATTATAATGGCTTGCAAATAGCAAACTTCTAATTTCTTGAGAATAGCTTGCGGCAGAACTCCATGTTATATAAACGCTCAATTAAGACATCGTGTCATCCACGTTCATTCCCATTAATCTTCCTTAAGTGTCTTTTTCTTCTTTTAGGTTCTGTAGAGAAATTCCAGCTAATCTTTTAAAAGTTTTAACCCATTTATTTACGTCTTCACTCTCCTTTGCTTTAGTTTAAGAACTTTTTATTCAAGCTCTGTGATGTTTGGCTCCCAAATGAAGATCAGTCAGAATGTGGGCATCATGCTATTATTATTTATTTTTTATATTTTTTGAAGCATTTGCACTAATACTTTGTTAACTTATACTTCGGGTCTACTTTATTTTTCTGTGTGCTGTTCCATCTTGCATGTCTAGAAAAACTGGGCAGCACGTGGATAATCCGCTTGTCCTGTGCAGATAACAAAATAACTGCGCAAGACGTAGCGCACGCCAAAAACCAATGAATATTTTGGCAAAGTGGTGTACCTAAAATCACAAAAAATGTGTGTGCTTATTTGCCAGTTCACAATGCCATCGAATGTGGCTGATCCAATCAGATTTTAGGGACGGAACTATCCGTAGCCATAACTATAAGTAGCCATGCACTAAGAGTAATAGTGTACAGTCAGACGGTCATTGTCGCAAAAATATAAAAAATATTTTCTCATCAGGGTTTATTTTGCGCAATGACTGGCTGACTGTATAATATCCCTTTAAATTAGTTATTTTGTTCCAGATTTTATTTTAAACTAATTTTCTTGTGTGCTGCTAAGTTGCAAACACTTTAGCAATACCAATGTGCTGTCATATGCCATTAAAGCATATTAAAATGAAACTAAAAAGCAAAGAGAGAGAGAATGAGAGGTGGAAAATGAGAAAAATACGCTGCTGGATTTTAAAAGTAGAGCAGATATCAACTACTCCTACAGTATGACAGCAGTTACAGTGGGGGAGGTTAAAATCACTGTCACCCCAGCACACTTAAAACACACACTCACACACACCACACAGAGCGTGCTCTCCCTAGATACCTAAACACTGCAGTGTATTGTTTCATAATCTTTACTCTTTTTACCATAGTTTCTCTCACACAAACATTGGTTTCCAGTGCTGTCAGATGTTGAGTTACAGTTCTGCACAACTCAAAGACTCAGAGGTAGCTCTTTTTAAAGTTCTGTAGACATAATGTCTAATGTCATAATGAGTTCTCAGAGGTATCCAAGCTACAACATGTTTTAGTTGAACAGCACCTGATTTGGCATCAGCCTTTAAATGAAAAGAAAATGAAAAATTCTAGGACAGAAAATAATAATATTAGTGTTATTATATCATGTATTGTATCGTATTGTATCCCATATACAGGGCTGGGTAGATCTTCATTTGAACGATCTTTATATTGATTCTTAAAACCTAAGATCATTCATTTAATATGTGAAAATCAGCATCAAGGTCCTTTCACTGCGTGTTGAGAGTATAAGTCTGGTTTGACTTGTTCTGTTTATATATATATATATATATATATATATATATATATATATATATATATATATATATATATATATATATATACACACACACACACACAGCTCTGAAAAAAACAAGAGAACACTGCAAAATTATCAGTTTCTCTGGATTTACTTTTTATAGGTATGTGTTTAAGTAAAATGCAAAAAAAAAAAAAAAAAAAAAAACAACAAAAAAAAACCCAACAGCTAATTTGAACTGAACTGAATTGAGAGAGAGAGAGAGAGAGAGAGAGAGAGGGTGGGGGAGAAGAGAAGAGATCAAATCAAATCCCTTTATTGTCACTCAACTATATACACAAGTGCAACAGTAGGTAAAAGTTTTGGGTGTGGTTCCAAGCAACATAGCAGTATGACAATTACAATAAACATCTGATTTACAAAACACAAATTTACACATCTTGTTACACAATGCAATATACACTATACACCTAATAATATACAATATACAGTACACACAAAATAAGAAGACTGTATACAATAAAAAATGTAATCAGTGGAAATAAATATGAAGTGTTGTGTTGACATTCAGCTGTCGGTTGATAGTCAGTTGCCAGTGTGTTATTAAGAGAAGTATAAAATGTCCAGTCTGAGGCTAATAAAGTGCTGATATATGTATCGTGAGCGATCAAGAGTTCAGAAGTCTGATTGCTTGGGGGAAGAAGATGTCATGAAGTCAGCTGGTGCGGGTCCTCATGCTGCGATTCAAGGACATGCTGTGACACCACCTGCCTGATGGTAGCAGTGAGAGCAGCCCATGGCTAGGGTGGCTGGAGTCTCTGATGATTCTCCAAGCTTTTCTCACACACCGCCTGGTGTAGATCTCCTGGAGGGAGGGAATCTCACCTCCGATGATGAGTCTGGCTGTTCGCACCACTCTTTGCAGGGCTTTGCGGTTGAGGGCGGTGCAGTTGCCATACCAGGCAGTGATGCAGCCAGTCAGGATGTTCTCTACAGTACTGGTGTAGAAACGTGTGAGGATGTGGCGGTTCATTCCAAACTTCCTCAGCCGTTTCATGAAGAAGAGGCGCTGGTGAGCCTTCTTTCCAATGGCCTCAGTGTGGACGAACCGTGTGAGTTCCTCAGTGATGTGGACACAGATGAACTTGAAGCTGCTGACTCTCTCCACTGGTGCTCCATTAATGGTGATGGGGCTGTGTTCTCTGTCTTTTCTCCTCAAGTCCACCACAAGCTCCTTGGTCTTACTGATATTGAGGGAGAGGTTGTGCTCCTGACACCAGCATGTCAGAGTGTGCACCTCCTCTCTGTAGGCTGTTTCATCAATGTCAGTGATCAGACCTACTACCGTGGTATCATCAGCGAACTTAATGATGGCACTGGAGCAATGTGTTGCCACACAGTCATGTGTGTACAGGGGATACAGGAGTGGGCTGAGAACCCAGCCTTGCAGTGCTCCACTGTTGAGGGTCAGTGATGAGGAGATGTTGCTGCCCATTCTAACCACCTGATGTCTACCTGACAAGAAGTCCAGGATACAGCTGCACAGTGAGCTGTTTAAGCCCAGAGCCCAGAGTTTCACATCAAGCTTGGAGGGCACTATGGTGTTGAATGCTGAGCTGCAGTCTACAAACAGCATTCTCACATATGTGTTCCTTTTTTCCAGGTGGGAGAGAGCAGTATGTAGTGTAAGTGCAATGGCATCATCAGTGGAGCAGCTGTTGCGGTAAGCAAACTGCAGTGAGTCCAGTGAGGCAGGCAGCACAGAGCAGATGTAATCTCTGATTAGTCTCTCAAAGCATTTGCTGATGATGGGGGTCATAGCAACAGGATGCCAGTCATTTAAGCAAGTGATTTTGGATTGCTTTCGTACAGGCACAATAGTAGACATTTTAAAGCATGTGGGGACCACAGACAAGGAGAGGGAAAGGTTGAAAATGTCCGTAAATCACCAGCCAATTGGTTAGCGTATGCTCTGATGACGTGGCCCGGAATGCCGTCTGGACCCGCGGTTTTACGGATATTCACCCATCGGAAGGATCAGGTTACGTCCGCTACAGAGATGGAGAGTGAACTAACCTCTGTAGCTTCGACCGCAAAAGCTCTCTCCGCAAGGTGTTATTTCCCTCAAAATGAGCATAAAATGTATTAAGCTCATCTGGAAGAGAGGCAGCGGTATTCACAGAGTTTTTATTCCCTTTGAAGTCTGTGATGATATTAATTCCCTGCCACATGCTTCCAGAGTCGGTGTTGAACTGTCCTTCAATCTTGTCCCTATACTGGTGTTTGGCTACTCTGATAGTTTTGCAGAGGGCATAACTGGCTTGTTAATGCTCCTCTGCATTCCCGGAATTAAAAGCGGAGGTCCGAGCATTAAGCGCTGCACGAACATTGCTATTAATCCACGGTTTTTGGTTAGGGTAGATCTGTATTGTTTTGGTCGGCACTACATCATCTATGCACTTCCTGATGAAACACGTTACGATATCAGCGTAGACCTCGATGTCGTCATCTGAGGCGGACCGGAACATCTCCCAGTCCATGTGATAAAAACAGTCCTGTAGCATAGAATCTGATTGGTCTGACAGCACTGGATCGTTCTGAGGGCGGGTGCTTCCTGCTTCATGTTTCAGTTTCTGTCTGTAAGCGGGCAGAAGGAGAACAGAAGAGTGGACAGATTTGCCAAATGGTGGGCAGGGGAGGGATCTGTAGCCATCCCGGAAGGGAGAGTAGCAATGGTCCAAAACCCGGTCCCCTCGTGTGTTGCAACTGATGTGTTGGAAGTATTTTGGTGCGATTGACTTGAAGTTGGCTTTGTTAAAGTCCCCGGTCACAATGAACGTGGCCTCAGGGTGCACGGTTTCCAGCTCACTTATACTCCCATACAGTTCCTTGAGTGGCCGGTCTGTGTCGGCTTGTTGGGGGATATACACAGCTGTGATAATGACTGCTGTGAATTCCCTCGGTAGCCAGAATGGCCGACACAGAAGCATGAGAAATTCCACATCAGGAGAGCAGAAAGACTTGATAGAATGTACGTTCCTCTGATCACACCAAGATTTGTTGATCATAAAACATACACCACCTCCTCTGCTTTTACCTGAGAGGTCTTTCACTCTGTCCGCTCGGTGCACTGAGAACCCCACGGGATCTCCGCAGACATCCAAGTTTCTGTAAGGCAGATAATGCAGCAGTCCCTCGTCTCTCGTTGGAAAGAGATCCGTGCTCTCATCTCACAGAGCTTGTTATCCAGAGACTGAACATTTGCCAGTAGAATGCTGGGTAGCGGGGGTCAATTTGCGCAACATCTTAGTCTGACAAGAACGCCAGCTCTCCTTCCCCTTTTCCGGCTATGCTTCCGCGGCCGGGCTGCCCAGATAAAGGTCTCCACAGTCGTGTTTGAAAACAGTGGGTCCCATTGAGGAATTTCAAGTCCGGTTTTCAGTGCGCTATTGAAGAACCAATGTCCAAAAGTGTTTGTCTATCGTAGACAATAAGGCAGATGACATCCAAGATGAAAAACACAAGAATTGTAGACAAAAAATAAAAATAAACTGCAACATTGTGTCGGAGCTCACAGCGCAGCAGCCATATTTGGTGCCAGAGAGGAGAAGAGAAGAGAAGAGAAGAGAAGAGAAGAGAAGAGAGAAAATGAGACAAGACCTTGGTAAGGACGTGCAGAGTTGTAGCCGTGGGAGTGACGGCACCACCTCCACCATACAGCCACTGCTCTTTACCCCGCTCAGGCCCTCCAGGAGACAGTCACTGCTCACCCCAAACACTGATGTGTGGTAACCTGCTCAACACACACAAAACCAATACAATTACTTGAAATCATCCATTAACATGTGAACAAAACATGTTCTGTTTCATAATCACAGATTACACTAATGATATCCAGTAAAGGCAATTAGAGCTCATTAAAGTCCTCTAATACACTGTCATGGTTTGTAGACATTAAGAAGTGGCCACAAGACAAGGATCAATGAATTTATCCTTTTTTAATGAGGAGATATTTAGCTTATTTATTCAAGAGAAAAGCTTGACTTGTTATGAGGCAGCGTTGATTTCTGTTTTACTGTTTCTGTTCATTGCATTATTGCCCAGAATAAATGTTCTGCACAAACTAATCTATATATTTTTTTTCTGATTTCAATACTGTATTGGTTTTGGAACAGTCTGGCTGGTAGTTAAAGACAATGATTAAACTAACAGTTAATTCTGTCTGATTAAAAGAAAATTGGTAATAGTTACTCTAATTAATTACCCTGGTTGTACTGTGCAGGATTCAACAACAACAAGTTATTATAGTAATAACATGTAAAAAAAAATAAAAAAAGATAATCCTTCATCAAAATCGAATAACCTTTTCTGCCTCTAAAGTATGCGTGGGTGCAGAGTAATAGCTTTCACCAATAATATCATAGCCTGACATGTTTTACAGTCATGCCCAAATTTAACAATCAAATCAAATCCCAGCTGTTAAACTCACCGTTGACTGTGATGTTTCCTGCGGTGCGTGGAACTCCAACCAAAGTAACCGGGTAGAGGCCAGACTCAGCTGGCAATGACAGAGCAGCAGGCAGGGACTCGAAATCTACACCTGACGTCAACAGACCCTGATGCACACAAACACATAGAGAGAGAAAAATTTGAAGTTAAACTCAAACATTGCATTCTGAGATGCTATTCTTCTCACCTCAATTGTACAGAGTGGTTATCTGAGTTACCGTAGACTTTGTCAGTTTGAACCAGTCTGGCCATTCTCTGTTGATCTCTCTCATCAACAAGGCATTTCCATCCACAGAACTACCACTCACTGGATGTTTTTCGTTTTTGGCACCATTCGGAGTTAAGTCTAGAGACTATTGTGCATGAAAATCCCAGAAGATCAGCAGTTACAGAAATACTCAAACCAGCCCGTCTGGCACCAACAATCATCCATGCGATTATCTAATCAGCCAATCATGTGGCAGCAGTGCATTGCATAAAATCATGCAGATATGGGTCAGGAGCTTCAGTTAATGTTCACATCAACCATCAGAATGGGGAAAAAAATGCGATCTCAGTGATTTGGACCGTGGTATGATTGTTGGTGCCAGATGGGCTGGTTTGAGTATTTCTGTAACTGCTGATCTCCTGGGATTTTCACACACAACAGTCTCTAGAATTTACTCAGAATGGTGCCAAAAACAAAAAACATCCAGTGAGTGGCAGTTCTGTGGATGGAAATGCCTTGTTGATGAGAGAGGTCAACAGAGGATGGCCAGACTGGTTCAAACTGACAAAGTCTATGGTAACTTAGATAGCCACTCTGTACAATTGTGGTGAGAAGAATATCATCTCAGAATGCTATTCTGAGATGCGGGTTGGTGCAGTTTTGGCGGCACGAGGGAGACCTACACAATATTAGGCAGATGGTTTTAATGTTGTGGCTGATCGGTGTGTATATATATATATATATATATATATATATATATATATATATATATATATATATATAGTATTATACTTGTGTCAGTATTCTACTTATATATTTATAATATATAAAACCAAAGATAGAAAGCAAAGAAAAAAGTACAAACGAACGAAAAGTTGGTGATGGACGAATGGTTGGAATTTTTTTGTTTTCTTTGCATTGTCATTCTTTTTTTTTTTTTTTTTTTACACTAAACATCACATAATCAATCATCTTGATATCTGATATGGAAGAGTTCCCAGCATGCTCTCCCTATTACCCATGGAGAAAATTGCTCTTGTTCACAGCACTACAGAGAAAGGAAACAGCGTTACTGGAATCACAGCAGTGGATGAGAGCGAGAGACAGAGACAGATTAAAAAAAGGACGCTTTCACCCTAGCTGCAGAGGTGAAGACGATTATTATCAAACCCCAAAAAATTTAGCTACTCCCTGCTGAGAATTTACCTGCTTTTTATTCAAACACAGACTCCATACAATGTAGTTTATGGGGTTTTATCATATTTGGCCAAATTAAACTATTACAAGCCAGACTCAAGAAAGAGGAAAATCGAGAGAACTTTCTATAGGCCCTTAAAGGGATAGTTCACACACAAATGAAAACTTTGTGATAATGTACACACTCATGTCATTCTAAACCCATTTGACTTTATTTCTTAGGCAGAACACAAAGACAATAATAAAGGGTGTTTATATGAGAAATAAAGAACAAAGAAAAACAAGAACAAGAATAAAAGATATTTGAGAAATGCTAACTAATGTAGCCTTTAGCATCACACAGAAAGCTACAAATAATTTATAATCTGCCTCATTCTATGAACAGAATCCACATACGATCAGAAAACGATGTTGTTGTATACACTGTGGGGGTTTGAAATAAGTTTTGAGCAGCAGAAATAGTTAAACTTGTGTAAATTGTCATGAACATTTAGCTTTATGCTAAGCTAAAATACCATTTCTAGCCCTTATTATAGCAGATGCAATAATATTTTATAATGAACTCTATCAAGAAAATCCATGTCAGATCATAATTTGCTTACTTTTGTAAGACCTTAGGTATTAGGGTAAAGATGAATACTGCAAAAATCATGTTCTTAATGGAGGTAATCCAAAGTAATCCATTTACATTACTGGCCTTAAGTAATCTAAAATAATATATTACAAGTTACATTTTACAACATGTATTGTGTGATCTGTAGAGGAATGCATTTGAAAAGTAACCCTCCCAATGCTGTATGTGTGTTCGTGCAAGAACTTGCATTGTTTAGCGTTAAAAACAGCAAACAAGACATAGTTGAGTGCTCAACCCTTACAAGCTAAAATTGCTTATAGCACCTTTAATGCCATTTTATTAAAGATTGACAGAAGAACCGTAAACAAGAAAGATGCATCAAAGATGTCTTCCTCATTCAAACTCTGTTGAGCAGAATTTATATTAGGCCACAAAATACAGCAAATCAGGATTTTTGGATTTGTATAGTCAACCCTTAATTAGCCATTAGGTACAATGAGAGATGTGATTAGCTCTTTAGTGCGCTGAAGCCTGGCTGTAAGTGCCTAACCTGTAAAACACTCTACTATCTTAAACCTGCGGCTCATATTTTGTGGAAAGTTTCAGTATTGTGTGGGCCCTATTTCAAAATAACTCATTTGCATTCCTTCTTGAAAAGGTTAATTAGCTTGACAGCTAATGCTAACAATCTGTAATTTTCTGCCCTGGACATCCAACGGTCGACATTTTCAGCAGCTGGTACAAAGACCCAGTGGAAATATTTCATCTTTTGGGTCTTGTATTATGTTCCACCTGACAAAAATTGTACAACCCATTTTCAAAAGCACCATGCCATTATCAAAGGCACTTAATTAAACCGAGGCCAAAATGAAATTAATACCTACAGGTGAAATATTTACAAAGCATGAACTGACATTATAAAATTAGAGCTTTCCATTAAGAAAGAGTTTGAGCTTTAAACATTTGTGTATTCATGCTTGTGCCCATCCCATGGAAAAGTGATTTAAAAAATATTAATAGGATTAATAAATTAAGTTTTAAGATTTTTTTTTTTTTTTTTTTTTTTTTTTTTTTTAATTGAACACTGTCCATTGCAATGAAGCAACTTCATCATTAAATAACTAATCATTAAATGGCCATCAATTTAGAAAGATGCCTTTTTCACACATTATGGTGTAGTACCAGCATCTACCAGCAGGGCTTTACTGCAAAAAAATTATTACATTTAAAGTTATTTCCTTACTAAGTGTATTTTTGTCTTGTTTTCCAGTAAAATATCTTAACATAAAATTTAAATTTAAATAAAGATACATTTACTTGAAAATAAAACTAATTATTTATTTTTATTTTTATTTTTTTTTTTATAAATCTAACAAAATTAAGTAAGGTTGATGCCAATGGTGTATGATTCCAAAAAAAAAACAACCCAGCCAAATGAATAAGAAAAATACACTTTTTTCTTCTTGTTTTATGCATAAAATTACAATTTTGTTAGATTTCTCTGAAAACAAGACTTAATATATTGTCATTTTGCTTCCAAAATACTTTAAAAGTATCTTGCTTTAAGGCATTTCATATATTTATCCGGAAAACAAAAAAATACTGAATAAGAAAATTATTTGTGCTGTGTAACTGGACTGTTCTAGCTAGCTAAAAGCTGACCGCCTACATGAGGTCACACAGGTCCATTCTGGAACCTTCTGTGGTGCCATTTGACAAGTTGTGATTGGCACAAGGGTTTATAGGGCACCATACTGATACCATCTGGGGGCAGATCTGGGCATGTCTGTAGCACTATTGAACACCTTTGGACTCATTTTTCCTTTTCACATACAGTGCAATCATAAAGTATTCAGAACCTTTCATTTTTTTCACATTTTGTTATGTTGCAGCCTTGTGCTAAAATGCTTTAAATTGTTTTTCTTTATCACATCAATCTACACTCCATACCCCATAATCACAAAGCAAAAACCAGATTTCTGATAACTTTGCAAATTTATTAAAAATAAAAAACTGAAATATCACACTGACATAAGTATTCAGACTCTGAACTCAGTTCTTAGTTGAAGCACCTTTGGCAGCGATTACAGCCTTAAGTCTTTTTGGGTATGATGCGACAAGCTTTGCACACCTGGATTTGGGGATTTTCTGCCGTTCTTCTCTGCAGATCCTCTCAAGCTCTGTCAGGTTGGATGTGGACTGTCGATGGACAGCTGTTTTCAGGTCTCTCCAGAGATGTTCGATTGGGTTCAAGTCTGGGATATGGCTGGGCCACTCAAGGACATTCACAGAGTTGTCCCTAAGCCACTCTTGCGTTGTCTTGGCTGTGTGCTTAGGGTCATTGTCCTGTTGGAAGGTAAACCTTCGGCTCAGTCTGAGGTCCTGAGTACTCTGGACCAGGTTTCCATTAAGGATATCTCTGTATTTTGCTCTGTTCAGCTGTCCTTCAACCCTGATCAGTACCCCAGTCCCTACCACTAAAAACACCCCCACAGCATGATGCTATCACCACCATGCTTCACCGATGGGATTGTTGGGCGCTTCGTTCAGGAGCAGGTTTGGTTATTAGCAATAATTAATAATTATCCAAGATAATTATTGATTATTAAAATCAATAGAATATTAATAAGGATTAATATCACTGGGGAACCAGACAGTATTGCAGTCTCACTATAGGATTGTTCTCTTAGGAAAGCCGATGTCCGGAGAACATCGACATTCAAAAGGAAAACAATGAAGGCTTTAATCCGAGCACTGACATCCCCTGCCAGTCCTTGACACAGGTGCATGCAGAACAATACCAAAACACTTCTCTTTAAAGTATAACAAAATTTATTAATGCAGTAATATCAATTAATAATCAATACAATGCAGTCAATAAACTCCCGACTTCCAACAACAAACTAAACAGCAACAAGATTAGATATGGTAACAAATAAGCCTATAATACATGCGAAGAAGGCATGTGTGTGTGTGAATGGGTGTACGTGTGTGTGTGTGTGTGTGTGTGTGTGTGTGTGTGTGTGTGTGTAAGGGGTGGAGTGCACAAAATGGCAGACATGGCTCTCGTGGAGAGTATGTCGTGCGAATGTGGGCTGAGAGACTGGTTAATGGCGTCTGCCAGTTTAACGTGTGTCTCCACTGGTACGATAACTTAGGAACAAAGCTGAGCTTTATCGCCAAGTTATCTACTCGCCAAACGTGTGTACGGGTATGTTTGTGAGGGGTCGTCTGTGTGTGCGGTCAGTACGAGAGAGAGAGAACAGATTGACGGCACCGAAGTCGGTTTTAGCAATCGTGGGGTAGAAGACAACTGTTAGTTTATCACTCAGAGACATGGTGAACGGCTTGTAATCCGTCCGCCGCGGTCACTGGTTCTTTAATGGATAAACTCAGTGTGCCGGTCTCACCCGCAATGGCGGAAACTGCACAAACAGTCCAACGAAGTTGGACAACAACACAGCAAATCTCATTCGTGGTAACAGTAAGTTCAGTAATACCTTGAGTATTATTAGCAGCAATGAGCGGACTCGGCGGTCCATAAACTGTACAAGCAATAACCTTGATACACAAGAATAACACAATATAATAATAATAATAATAATAATCTCTGCCCAGATGTAAACCTCTTACTTGAGTCGCATGAGGACACGGGTAGAATGTGTGTTCGTCCGTTGTTTGACTCCAACTCGGTTATTCGAAGCTCCGGTGATGACAGGAGGCCGTTTCCTCACTCTGTATGGCGGCTGATTCTTAGCGGGTCAGCGGAGAAAACAGCGAAGTCGACTCTGGTTGAAGAAGGAAGACAAATCTTCTCTCTTCACTTCTGCAGGCAAAAGGGTGAAGACGCGGATTGCTCGGTGGTCTCCTTTGGATCCATTAGCGTGCTCAGTGGAACACGGAGAAATCTCAACTCGTCCAGCGAGATGGAGATCGTATGGCCAAAATTTCAGGAATGTACGTTGCTTCCTTGGGCAACGAGGCTACATCTAGACGAGGCACATACTGTCGCTGGAAGCAAAGCGTCGAAGGAATTTCCAGGTTTTATACTCGATGACATCATGGTTGGGGGACACGTTCTGTCGTGTGTCTCATCCAACAGGAGTTGAGAGTTTAATCCTTCAGAATTTCACACATAGGTGTAAAGTGAACAAGGCTTCATGGGATCTGTAGTCTGTTTTGGACTCTCTTTGTTTGATTTTGGTGCCATTGTTGTGGCTGTGAGGCTTCTAGTATTCCTACAGGCCACAGTCAGGCTTTATGACTGTGTGTAGGCCTACCTTTGTCTCTTATCCGAGTACATGAGGCCCAATAGGATTGTATTGCGAAGGTGATGAGTGTTGCCTGGTTTCCTCCAGACATGTTGCTTGGAATTGAGGCTAAACAGTTCAATCCTCATTTCATCAGACCAGATAATCTTGTTTCTCACAGTCTGAGAGTCTTTTAGGTGCTTTCATTTGTCTTGCACAGAGGAGAGGCTTCTGTCTGGCCACTCTGCCATAAAGCCCAGATTGGTGGAGTGTTGCAGTGATGGTTGTCCTTCTGCAAGTTTCTCCCATCTCCACACATGGTCTCTTGAGCTCAACCTCGAGTTCCATCGGGTTCCATCGGGTTCTTGGTCACCTCTCTTACCAAGGCCCTTCTCCCCCGATTGCTCAGTTTGGTCGGGCGGCCAGCTCTAGTAAGAGTCCTGGTGGTTCCAAACTTATTCCATTTAAGAAATATGGAGGGCACTGTGCTCTTGGAAACCTTCAATGCAGCCGAAATTTGTTTGTAGCCTTCCCCAGATCTGTGCCTCGACACAATCCTGTCTCTGAGCTCTGCAGGCAGTTCCTTTGATCACATGGTTTGGTTTTTGCTCTGATATGCATTTTCAGCTGTGAGACCTTATATAGACAGGTGTGTGCCTTTCCAAATCATGTCCAATCAATTGAATTTGCCACAGGTGGACTCCAATCAAAGTGTAGAAACATCTCAAAGATGATCCAGAGAAATGGGATGCACCTGAGCTAAATTTCAAGTGTTACAGCAAAGGGTCTGCAAATGCTGCAACATAACAAAATGTGGGAAAAAAATGGGATCTGAATACTTTATAAATGCACTGTATATACACACACCTCTTCAAAAACCTCCCTGGTGGGAAAGGGGAAAAAAAACCTTCTGGATTGGATTTTATATATAAAAAGGCATACACCTGTGCCCTCGCTCCTAGATCTGTAGGGTGGTATTGGTCTAATGGTTATGCATCTGTGCTGCTTTCACAAAGGTTGTGGATTCAATCCAAGAGTCACTACTATCACAGTTCTGCTCCATCACTGTTTTACTCCTGAGGAAAGAAATTAAACCACAGACTGATGCTAACTTGCTATAGGTCTTTTTAGGTGAAAAAAGGGTATTCAGTTCCTTTTACAGTTCAGACCAAACCTATAGCCGTGTTCCAAAACCTGGTTCCAAAATGGTGAACTGACACTTAAAAAAAAAAAAAGCATCTCTGTTTTAAAGAGCTTCATGAACAAATGGTGCAACCATGAATTTTGTCATATCTCCTTAGTGCTCAATGCAATGCTTAAGCAATCCCAAAAGAAGCATGAAATAATAACATAAGAGCTCTTTTTCTCGCCGTTCTCTCTGACAGTGATGTGCACAGGGACATAAAGAGTAATATTGTAATGCCTCTGCAGGGGTCTCCTGATGGAAGATTTTGTTCTAAACTGTGATAAGGACATTAAAGTGTCAAGCTCAGGTTTTGAGTCTTTACAAAGGTAATTAAACTAAAGAGCACATGCACTTTAGCAAGCTGAAATCCAAAGACGAAGATGTCCGCTTATATAATGTACTCTCTTCTCTTTCACACACACACACACACACACACAAACTGTCTCTCTCAATCTGTCATCTTATTTTCCCTCTAATACAATTTTTCCTTTTTAATGACTATAATTAAATATTCAATTTTTTAATATATTGAATGGAAAGGAAATAAAAAAAGGAAAAGGAAAAAAGGAAAGGAAAAAGACAATGATCGAAAAACAAAAACACAAAACAAACAAATATAACAAAACAACAAAAACAAAACAACGAAAACCAAACAAACCAAAAAGCAAAGCAAAACAAAACAAAAACAAAACAACAAAACAAAACAGAAAATCAAAAAGAAAACAAAACAAAAAACAAAACAACCAAAAAGCAAAACCAAATCAAGACATTTAAACAAAACCAAACACAAACCAACCAAAACAACAAAACACTGAGCATTATTCATGGTAAAAATATAAACAGCCTCTTATGGAACATTTGTTTGTTTGTAAGTGAGTGGACTTGATGCTCACCATATTCTCTACACGTAGCTCAAATGGCATAGGGTTATAGACCATAAACTGCACCTCACACACGTCACCCTGCACCCATTGGAAATCTGCAATCAAATACATAGAAACATTGATCAAAAGCGGCACAGTGTATATACAATGTGTTTATATTATATATAAACACAGTATATAGTGTGTTTATATTTAGAAAAAAACAAAAACATGTCTAGCTCTGAAACTTAAGAAGATTCATTGATGTTGACAGGCCTAATCTATAATGCCAGCCTGCCTGCCAGTTTCCGGTTAAAGAAAAAAAAAACATTTGAAAAATGCCCCAAATGCTTTTATGCTGCATGAGCTTCAATGCATCACTCTGCAATGTAAATCTGATTAAATGCATCGCCAGTTGCAATATTTAATTTTCATACTTGGGGTCTTTAATAAACACAACGACAACCTTGTATGAGAATCTTTCCTAATGCAAATGGCCAAACGTATATGCATACCCAACAACACTCCCAATGTGCTTGTTAAATAATTTTTAATGCAATAATATCAGCATTTTCAGCTGAATAGTGTCCTTCATTTGAGCAGAAATCCAGAATTGGGATCCAAAGCAATGGAGCATTTTCCATTAAACCAGAGACGGAGTCTGATACTGATTAAGTGTTTCCAAACAATGGCCCCTCATTCCCTCAGGGAGGAGATATATTCACTGTATTATCTACAGTATGCTCAGAGATTTCATGCTCAAATTAACCGCAGCCCCTTCTCACACTAATAATCCGTCGCCGCCGAAAGCCATATGGAGTTCAGAACCAATCAATTATTTTCAAAGAATGAAAACCAAGAATTCTTGTCTGTCGTCTTTGAAAGACAGTGTAGGTTACTGTCAATGTTGCTGATGAACTTCATAAATTGTGGATTTAGTGTGTATTTGGAACTGAAAAGGAACTGTTTGGTCATTGTTGTGATAGGCTGCCTTAAGTATATCTTTGAACATATGCAAAGACATGAGTTAAAGGTCCATATTCCCTTTTTTATTTTATTTTTTGCATTTTTCCATGTTTCCTTCACTTAAAACAGTCAGAATTTGCTTTTACATAATAATTTTGCACCAATCTCTCTGACCCTCTGAATTAAACAGCATTACATCAAGTTGGATGTCAATGATATCATCTTAATGTCACTGGTTCTTCAAAAATTCTCCTCTTGTGTTTCATTAAAAAAAATAATTATGGAACTGTTTGTAAAGACATGATACTGAGTGAATAATGACAAAATAGTAATTTCTGGGTGATTATTCCATTAACTTTTTCAAACAACTTGTTTTTGCAGCTTAGGCTATGTCTACATTAATCCAGACACATTTAAAAATGGCATCTTCGTTTTCAAAACACTCGAAGTAGTCCAAACTACAACGTGACGACAGCGCTTTCAAATTCATGCACTTGAGAGAGTGTTTTCAAAAAGCTCAGTTTTTGCTGACAAAAAGCTGTCTCAGTGTGTACGGAAGGCCAAAACATAGCGAAAAAGATGCGCTTTTTTTTTTATTTTCTCCCCTTTTCTCCCCAATTTGGTATGCCCAATTCCCAATGCGCTCTAAGTCCTCGTGGTGGCGTAGTGACTTGCCTCAGTCCGGGTGGCGGAGGACGAATCTCATTTGCCTCTGCGTCTGAGACCATCAATCCGCACATCTTATCACGTGGCTTGTTGAGCGCGTTACCGCGGAGACATAGCGTGTGTGAAGGCTTCATGCTATTCTATGTGGCATCCACGCACAACTTACCACACGCCCCACCGAAAGCGAGAACCACATTATTGTGACCACAAGGAGGTTACCCCATGTGACTCTACCCTCCCTAGCAACCGGGCCAATTTGGTTGCTTAGGAGACCTGGCTGGAGTCGCTCAGCACGCCATTCGAACTGGCGACTCCAGGGGCGGTAGTCAGCGTCTTTACTCACTGAGATACCCAGGCCCCTAAAAGATGCGTTTTCAAACAAAAACGTATTAGTGTGAACGTGGCCTTAGTTTCAATGCATTGTAGAGGTGGACTACGGGAGGGAGTTTATACAATATGTCTACAGTACATAGTAAATAAACGTCTTTTACTTCAAAAAGTTTAAGAAAAATCAAATTTTCCATAATATATCACATTTAAGAGACACCACATTGAAAAGTCTCTCAACCCCTAAACTCGCTTCCAAATTCATTTTTTTTTTTTTTTTCATTTCCGTCAGTAATCTATTAATCCACTCCTGAATCAGTGCATAAATCCAGTTTGAACATGCCGTTGGACTACATTGAATTTACGGAGAGTAAACTCTAGTTCTTACTCCTGAGGGAAATTAAAGCAGGGTTGAAAAAGGAGCTTCTATAACAGATGCTGTGAAGTCCAAGACAGGGGATGGCTTTTCCATATGATGAATGCTTCAGAACGAAGCAGAGACCTCTGAAGAGATGAGATAGTGATAGGACAGGGCAGGCCAGGCCAATTAAATGTAATATCACCCTAAAGGGAGAAGCCCAGGGGCCGGTTGAAGCATTTCATTTGAGTTGGATGGCAAACAGAGACCCCGTGGCACAACTGTGAGGAGGTAAGCAGCATTATGGGTGGCTTTTGGAAACCAGAGGCCATGAGGTCATGACTAAAGCCAAAACAATGAGACAAGAATTTCCCCTGTTTAATGTTTAAAGTCAAGACAAAATGTCATTCACAGCATTAAAATTACTGCACCAACTATTGGCAATATTTTAGAAATTATGGATTACCTAAACAGTAACAATGGCTGTCTAGCCTTTTGTCTTTTGGTTAACATTATTTTTAGATGATGAAAAGTTACAGAGATTGAGCAAAATATGATGACATTTTAATGACAGATTACGAAGACTTTGCAAAAATGTGCACTGATGAATTGTGCACTATAAGCCCATAACTACTGTAGTATTAAGAAAGTAAATAATGAGTAAGATTGATTTCATGCTGACTTTATGTATTCATCTATTTCCATAGTTTTTTTTGTTGGCTTGTTCATGGGTTTGCTGTAATCAACAGTGGTACAAAACATAAATATCAGCAATAAGATAAAACGTAAATCTTTGCTTGAACTTTTTTTATGCTCGTTTCGAAGGAAATAAAACCACCCTCGTGGAGACAGCTCTCGCGGCCGAAGCTACAGAGGTTAGCTCACTCTTAGTCTCTGTAGCAGATGTAACCTGATCCTTCCGACAGGTGAATATCCGTAAAACCACGGGTCCAGACGGCATTCAGGGCCACCTCATCAGAGCGTGCGCGAACCAACTGGCTGGTGTTTTTACATACATTTTCAACCTTTCCTTCTCCTTGTCTGTGGTCCCCACATACTTTAAAATGTCCACCATTGTGCCTGTATGAAAGCAATCCAAAATCACTTGCTTAAATGACTGGTGTCCTGTTGCTCTGACCCCCATCATCAAATGCCTTGAGAGACTAATCAGAGATTACATCTGCTCTGTGCAGCCTGCCTCACTGGACTCACTGCAGTTTGCTTACTGCAACAACCGCTCTACTGATGATGCCATTACACTTACACTACATACTGCTCTCTCCTACAGCTCAGCATTCGACACCATAGTGCCCTCCAAGCTTGATGTGAAACTCTGGGCTCTGGGCTTAAACTGCTCGCTGTGCAGCTGGACATTTTTACAGTGTATTTTTATTGTATACAGTCTTCTTATTTTGTGAATACTGTATATTGTTATTATTATTGTTTTTTTTTAATACAGTCTTCTTATTTTGTGTATACTGTATATTGTATATTATTAGGTGTATATTGTATATTGTGCTGTGTAACAAGATGTGTAAACTGTGCTATGTATAAATCAGATGTTTATTGTAATTGTCATACTGCTATGTTGCTTGGAACCACACCCAAGACTTTTACCCACTGTTGCAATTCTGTATATGGTTGAGTGACAATAAAGGGATTTGATTTTGATTTGATTTGAACTTAATAAATAATGGGAAACTATGAGAAATATCAAGCTGTTAATTGTTAAAAGATGATTTGGGGTTTTATATGCAGATTTCGGGCAGAATCGGGCAGTGAATAAGAACAAAAATAGACGCCCTCGGAGCTTGACTTTCCACCACAGTTACTAAAGCTCTTTTCACAAGAGTATCTGAAGGAGACACCAGCCTGGAGCTACATGGTACATGAAGCTACAATACATGAAACATACATGTGACTGGAACACTAGTAGGAGGGCGACGAATGAAGAAAGAGAAATGTATGCACTAGGAAGGAAGGAAGGAAGGAAACAAAGAAAGTAGGAAAGAAGGACGGACGGACGGACAAAAAGGAAGGAAAGATAAACTGTAGGAGAAAGGAAGGACCGACCGATCATGAGAGAGAGAGAGAGAGAGAGAGAGAGAGATACTAAGAACAAAAAGAACAAATGACCCATAAAGAACAAATAAAAGATCAAATTCCATCATCAGACCAGAAAACAGTTGACTTTATTTTTTAATCCAGATCCCTCTACAGACGAAACACATAAACACACACTCTACGTTAATGTCCTTGTGTTCTCCCACCAGTGATTATGACTCAGACACTCGCAAATAGTGGCTGCTCTTGAAGAATACAGGAAACCCTGATCAAGTATACATGACTCACCACTCCAAACAAAACCTCCCCAGAGATTCACTATCAGTTCTTTATCTCTGCTGTTGTGCATGTGTGAGGAGCTCTCCTGAATGATTCACAAGCTGAACTTTATGGCACAGAACCCTTTGTAGCTACACAAAAGCAGATGTGTTTACTATTATATAGTGCTGAATGTATGAAGTGTGTGCTACAAGTGTAGTGAAATATCTTTTAAATGGCCTCAGGATCGGACACATTATGCCGACTCACTGACAAGTGCAGTCTCCTATCAGACATTTTTGCATTGGCTCTAGCGTTTTTACCTCCCCCTGTGGCCTAACCGGAAACACGTTGCATCAGCAACGTGGAAGACCAAGGTTCGGATGCCACGTTGAAACCAAGAAGTAATCTCGTACGCATAATCAGTGACAAGTGCGATTCAGAGGTTGCTTTTTTCCCTCTAACATTACAATTACACTCCACTGAAGGGTAGGTTTAGGTTTGTGGGTTCAGTTTATAAGACATGCATTCCCCTTCACTGTATTACAGCCTATACAACTAAAAACAACTCGCTTTTGGTGCCCCTCCATGGACATTTCTATGAGAAAACTGAGCTCACACATGCTCATACGCCCATACAACACTTACAGCTTTGGCTACTGAGGGCAGTGTTTCGAATTTCTGTAAGCACAGACTGATTTCAACTAAAGAAAAATCTACCTACTGTATCCAATTTTACATTAAGATCAGTCTAGTTTAAGACAGTTAAATATGTTCTACCACAAAAACAAGAAAAATGAATGGAATGGAATACTAGCATAATAATTACTGTTTGAATCAAGATTAATATTACATTTTTAGACCACTTTTTGTTGGCTAAAAATACAAATAAGTGTCACAAGCCAATCAACAAGCCCATCTACAATATATTTGATGCTGCTGATGTCTATGCACTTAAATGTCCCTTCGGGGGCCAATCAAATGTTGATCCATATATATTTAAATATATGAGACCTGCATGTGATTTTGTATAAAAGGTAGCCTGTCTGAAGCAGAACAGCTGTGCTAAAAGACAGGCCTACGACTGTCATTATATAGTCCCACGCTGTGTCCTCATCCATAACAGCTTAGAAAACAGGTACTGTGGGGCTGCCGTGGACAGGTGGCACAGAGCGCCGCACGGTAATCTATCATCTGCTGGTGTGAGTGCTATTGAGCGCACACTCCATAACCACATACAGATCACATAGTGCAAATTCCATTTAAGTGAGCATTATTACATCCTACTGGTCAAAATTGCTTTGTTGAGAGAGATAAAACACTGCTAAGTCACATCTGTGTACAAGTCGCACTGACAGAGTTTGCATGCGGCAGGCATTAGGACCCACAAGCAGCTACCCGGCTTCCCTTCAGCAGCTCAACATGTCAGGTGCACTTCGTGAAGATTCCTCAGTATTTACACATCGTTTCACACAATATTTGGACTTGTTTTAATTGGGAGCATTTGCTTTAAGTAATCGTGTGTAACAGTTTTCATTTTCTGTTTATGTTTCATGAAAATGTTTTTAAAAATAAGCCACATCTGTTTATAATATATGTGACTCCATGCTGGATGCTTTTAGTCTGTGAGTAAAACAATATGCTTGTTGTACTCCATGCAATCATTAACATTAGCGACTGTCTATCTGTAAATATTTCTGATATTTGCAACGGTCTTTACTATGCACTAATTTTCCAGTTCATTGACAGAATGCTTTTTACTACGAGTGTGATGATACAAAATTTTGTGGGCATGTGAGGAGTTGCGTTTGACAGTGGTCTAGTTTGTTAGAACAATACTGTTGTGATGGGACAGAATATTTAAACTGGTTGCATAAAGTACTTTGTAAAGGTGTTACCATCTCTATGAATGATGTTTTCATCTGTTTGTGAGTAAGCATATCTGTTTTGGTGTTCAGCGTTTTTGACCTGCCGATATCAATTAAGAATAAATTATATAAAAAAAAGTCGCTTTGAACTATGTTGCATGACCTTTCAGAAGATTACCAAAATTAGCTTAGGGGCCTGGGTAGCTTAGTGGTAAAGACGCTGGCTACCACCCCTGGAGTTAGCTAGTTCGAATCCCAGGGCATGCTGACCCCAGCCAGGTCTCCTAAACAACCAACTTGGCCCGGTTGCTAGGGAGGGTAGAGTCACATGGGGTAACCTCCTCGTGATCACTATAATGTGGTTCGTTCTCGGTGGGGCGCGTGGTGAGTTGAGCGCGGAACCTTTGCACTGTGCAGGGGTCATTACACTGACGCACACACCACAAAAACACGCAACAGTGATTTTGTGTCAATGACCAAGTGATGGCGAAAGGACCTCTTAGCCATAATGTTTTGTACCAACCAAACCCAGATGGGACTTGTGATAAGCTGCATTCACACTACCTGCTGGAGTAAAGCATCAGCATTTTCCCGGCATCACATAACAGACAATTCGGATGAAGTATTATGGAGTCAAATAGTTACATTTCAGCACTTTCATTATCTGTGAACTTACATAAACTAAACTAAGTCAGAATGACAAATTGAAAATTAAAATAAAAAAATACAAATTCTAAATTCAAAACTAAAATGACCCTGTCGTTAAGGGTTGCTCACTTTCGTTTGGAAGGACCCCTCGAGTGGCATTCCCTTACCGCAGGTACAGCAATAATGCTGTTCGGAATTCATCCTAATACTTCAAATATTTGCCCTTTTAAGCACACACAAACCTCTCAAAATAAATTTCTCTTAAGTGATGTTGAGATCTGACAGGTGAGGATGTAACTGGTCCTGCTCGACCCACTCTGAGTGGGATTCGAACCGGCGTCAGCCAGCATGGGAGGTGGGCGCGCAAACGAGGAGGCTAAATGCTACAGCTTCAAACGTCAGTGTTAACACATACCGCACTGCTATCACGTACCAGCTGGCTCTCGTTAAACTGACCCCCCTAAACCTCACTCTCATCCGGGTCACGGCACCACTGTAACCGGTTCCTGCTCGACCCGCTCTGAGCGGGATTCGAACCGGCGTCAGCCGGCATGGGAGGAGGGCATGCTAACGAGGAGGCTAAAGGCTACAGCCTCTAGCATCAGTCACTAGTGTGCCTCTTGAGGCCAGGGGAGTGAGTTTACACACACCGCACAGCTATCACATAACAGCTGGCTCCGGTTACAAGGACATCCCTTGCAAAAAATCTAAACTAGCCACAAACTTGCCGCTCGTTATTTTCACATGCAAATGAGCTTGAGATTTGCAGCATATGTTTACCAGTAGTTTGCAGCTCTTCACCAGAAGTGGAGAACCCCCGGCAAACAATGGTAACAATGGACAATTTGCAGCAAATTTGCTGTGAACTCTCGATTTTTGTAAGGGATATTGAGACTTTGTTTCAGAATGTGGATGAGTCCCATCAGGACAGAATGGATGCACATGACAGTGTCAGAGAATCCAATCGACAGGGGTCAAGTGAGGAAACCTTCAAAAACTGCTTCACATGTTCATTAACAAGCACCTCTTTTCTCTATAGCAACATTGCCATTCGAGGCAGCCATCCAGGCTCCAATAAAAAGCGCAGTTTTATCAATGCTGTGGAAATTAAACTTGGGAAGTGAGTGTTTTGTAAACCCAAACATCAGGGGAGAGAGAGAGAGAGAGAGAGAGAGAGAGAGAGAGAGAGAGAACTCCCCACGTGGGAACTCCTGCAGGTCATAACAAATGTTAACGAGAGTTGTACTGGCTCGTTAGAAAGCGCTGCTGATTATCAGCACGTGCACAGTGTGTGAGCAGCTGTTCACCCAAACGCAGCACATACAGAGATACCAGTCACATATAAACACACAAAATATGAAATAAACACATTTTAAGACTCCAAATAAACAAACAGTCATTATCATTTTATTTCCCATTTAATAGTGCCACTAACTAGCAAAAATAGATATATTAAAAAACAAAATTTATCAAACAAAAAAACCAGCCTGATCTCATGAACATTACGTGACAATGGCAACATTTTTGCAAAATAAAATTGTGCCTTAAACACTTTTCGCTGGAGTTTCCCAGTTAAATAGTGTCGTAATCAGACAAGGTTAAGGTGAACATTAGATGGAGGTTTTAATGAGTAAAACTTACCTGTCTAACCTAAAACTTTAACCTAAAGCTAACCAAGAGCACTGTAAAAGCAAATAAGGTAAACAAAACATCCTTACCCTTAACAAATGCCTAAACCTAACTGATAGTGTCCCAAACGCAATGTAAACTAAAAAGACATCCTTACCCCAAACCAACACCTAAACCTAACCGATACGGTCCAAAACAAAATGCGACATGAAAAGCACATTTTCTGAATCAAGCATATCATTGTGTCGCTTCTATGACACTTTCGTTTCACGCGTCAACTTGAGTGCTTGGCTGGGCTCAAACCGCGGACTTCCGATTTTAAAGTCCAACACACTCTCAGGTGAGCTACTGCGGAAGCTAATCAATGTGGACTGTGTGGAAAGTGTGGAAATGTAGGTGGGTCTGTAATACAAGCATTAAAATAATTTGCAAAAACAATATAATAAAATATCTACATTAAATGCACCACAAGTTGCTCTGGATAAAAGTGTCTGCCCAAAGCATACGTATGCAAAGGCGAAATTATGATATGGCCCGTTCAATTTGTCAGTGAAGACAGTGCTTTTAAAAAATGCTGAAACGCAAACAGGCCGAGCGAACGTGCGAGGCACAGCCCAGATAGAGATGTTAAAGAGAGTCTCATGCCTCATTAAGTGCATAATGAAGGAGCAGACAATATCTCCCCCTCCCTGAAACAACCATCCATATAGGAGAGAGGACAGAGCTTCCTCCTGCTGTTCTGCTGGAATACACTCAACTCCAGACACCTGCAACACTTCAAAGTCTGTCCACATGATCCAATCTAATCCCAATGCATAATATTAAGCCTTGTCCTACATTATTTCCTACTTCATATTATGTAAAAAGAATATTGCAGTAACCAGACAGGGTATTAACCCTTGTGCGACCTTAGGAACCATTTTTGTCTTTTTCATTTTAGTTTTTTCGATCATTTTGGCTGTGTTAATGCCAACGGCATAAATTTTGTCAAAGGTGTGTATTTTTCAGGGAATTTTGATATTTCAACCTCAGTTCCTATAATACATCTATAATACACTGTGTACACAAAATAGTTACACTCAGGACATTCATTGAAACCCATTAAAACTAGAATATTTGATCCCAGTGTCATTAAAGCATAAAATCATGAATTCTATGATATTAATTAATTTAATTAATTATGCTTTCATTCCGGTGCCCCGGCTTCAAAATTAAAAATTTTAATATTTTTCACCAGATGGTGCCATTTTTTCATGTTTAGCCTATGGAGCAAATACAAGCTTTTTTCCTATTTTCTGTGTGCTGTATAATAGAGCATTGCAGGCCAATTGAATAAATGATGCAGCTAAAATTACCCAGTTGGTATGGATGTCAGAGTGTGTTTTGTATGTATGTATTGAGAAATTTGCGTGTGTAAAAAAACAACAGTGGCATTATGTAAACAATGTAAACAAACAGGATTTTAACAAGTGAATATTTGGTAGTTATGATCAGGACTAATGTTGGTTAAAAAAATCAGTGAAAGTGGAAAATAATATTAACATATAATATTTTTTTGGCAGTTTTTTTTATGCGGACATTTTTGTCCTCTAAGGTCCTGACTGTGTGTGTGTTTTTTTTTTTTTTTGATCTGACACTGCACAAAAAATAATAATACATCAAAATCAGTGTTGTTGCTAATCACTGAAATATCCCAGACAGTGATAAACCAAAAAAAACAATTCCCCTTAGCATTTAGTTTATGGAAAATAATTAATTTTGTGGGGGGGGTTTCATTAAAAAAAAACAACAGTGGCATTATATAAACAAACTGGCATTTAAAGGGTTAAAACCTTGAAAATGAATGAATATTTGGTAGTTATGATCAGGACTGATGCTGGTTAAAAAAATTAACTCATTGAAAGTGGAAAATAATGTTAATATATAATATTATTATGACAGTTTTTTGACGCAGACATTTTTGTCTTCTGAGTAACTTTTTTTTATTGACGCACAAGGGTTAAGAGGAGAACTCATGTTGGGAACAAATGAATGAATATTGTATAACAACGTGGAGACTGTTATTATTCTCTTATGCACTTATAACCTTTACAGCATGTGCTCAGACATCTTGCACAGCAAAAACAATTGTGTGTCTGCCACACGCAACACTAATTACAGAGCGATTCAGTTTGTTCCCATGTCACTCTAAACTTTAAGCTTTACCACAGGAACTGTTCGGATCAGACTAAACAGCGTAATTGAGACAAAAACACATTGTCACTAAAATACTTCCTCCTATCCCAGTTTAAAGGGCAGAGCCACACATGTAGTAAACATTGTGGTAATGAGTTTTGCACGGTTAAGCATCACTTACATATACTTCAGAATATGTTTTTAGAATCAGAATGAGCTTTATTGCCAAGTATGCTTACACATACAAGGAATTTGTCTTGGTGACAGAAGCTTCCAGTGCACAACAATACAAAACAGCAACAAGACATAGATTATAATAAAAAATAATAAAAATTTTAATAAAAAATAAATAAATAAAAAATTGAATAGAAAATAAAGTATATATAGAATACACAATAAGATATATATATACATACATACACACACATACACACACAGCGCATCCGGAAAGTATTCACAGCGCTTCACTTTTTCCACATTCTGTTATGTTACAGCCTTATTCCAAAATGGATTAAATTCATTATTTTCCTAAAAATTCTACAAACAATACCCCATAATGACAACGTGAAAGAAGTTTGTTTGAAATCTTTGCAAATTTATAAAACAAAATCACATGTACATAAGTATTCACAGCCTTTGCTCAATACTTTGTTGAAGCACCTTTGGCACCAATTACAGCCTCAAGCCTTTGAGTAGGATGCTACAAGTTTGGCACACCTATTTTTGGGCAGTTTCTCTCATTCTTCTTTGCAGGACCTCTCAAGCTCCATCAGGTTGGATGGGGAGCGTTGGTGCACATCCATTTTCAGATCTCTCCAGAGATGTTCAATCGGGTTCAAGTCTGGGCTCTGGCTGGGCCACTCAAGGACATTCACAGAGTTGTCCCGTAGCCACTCCTTTGTTATCTTGGCTGTGTGCTTAGGGTCGTTGTCCTGTTGGAAGATGAACCTTCACCCTAGTCTGAGGACCAGAGTGCTCTGGAGTAGGTTTTTATCAAGGATGTCTCTGTACATTGCTGCATTCATCTTTCCCTCGATCCTGACTAGTCTCCCAGTTCCTGCCGCTGAAAAACATCCCCACAGCATGATGGTGCCACCACCATGCTTCACTGTAGGGATGGTATTGGCCAGGTGATGAGCGGTGCCTGGTTTCCTCCAGACATGACGCTTGCCATTCAGGCCAAAGAGTTCAATCTTTGTTTCATCAGACCAGAGAATTTTGTTTCTCATGGTCTGAGAGTCCTTCAGGTGCCTTTTGGCAAACTCCAGGCGGGCTGTCATGTGCCTTTTACTGAGGAGTGGCTTCTGTCTGGCCACTCTACCATACAGGCCTGATTGGTGGAGTGCTGCAGAATTGGTTGTTCTTCCGGAAGGTTCTCCTCTCTCCACAGAGAAACGCTAGAGCTCTGTCAGAGTGACCATCGGGTTCTTGGTCACCTCCCTGACTAAGGCCCTTCTCCCCGATCGCTCAGTTTGGCCGGGCGGCCAGCTCTAGGAAGAGTCCTGGTGGTTCCAAACTTCTTCCATTTACGGATGATGGAGGCCACTGTGCTCATTGGGACCTTTAATGCTGCAGAAAGTTTTCTGTACACTTCCCCAGATCTGTGCCTCAACACAATCCTGTCTTGGAGGTCTACAGACAATTCCTTGGACTTCATGGCTTGGTTTGTGCTCTGACATGCACTGTTAACTGTGGGACCTTATATAGACAGGTGTGTGCCTTTCCAAATCATGTCCAATCAACTGAATTTACCACAGGTGGACTCCAATCAAGTTGTAGAAACATCTCAAGGATGATCAGTGGAAACAGGATGCACCTGAGCTCAATTTTGAGTGTCATGGCAAAGGCTGTGAATACTTATGTACATGTGATTTTTTTCATTTTTATTTGTAATAAATTTGCAAAGATTTCAAACAAACTTTTCACGTTGTCATTATGGGGTATTGTTTGTAGAATTTTGAGGAAAATCATGAATTTAGTCCATTTTGGAATAAGGCTGTAACATAACAAAATGTGGAAAAAGTGAAGCGCTGTGAATACTTTCCGGATGCACTGTATATACACACAGAACACATACAGAATATGTTTTAATAACATATCAAATTAAAGTTGCATTTGTGCTTATATTCCACATTATAAGGCATTTTTTTAGGCTTGGCTGCAAAGAGACAACTGTTTATTTAATTTTACAAATCTTTTTTTTTTTTTTTTTCAAATTTACACTTGATGATATGGCCTTTGAGGTTAGATATAAAAATACAGAAACAAAAGTTATTTCCCATGTAATTAATAATTAACTAAATTTGCTATGCGTACTTTTCTTAAATGGTAAAGCCCTTAGATCAAACAAACGTTCTTTTGTTCTGCATTGAGGGATCTTTAAAAGCAGCTTGGCTGTGTTTTCATCTCCGAGCGTGTGGTTTAAAAAATGCGCCAGGGTGTTTTGTTAATAGCAGCCTTAGGTGAAAGGACAATTGTTCAGCACATAACCAGCAGATTTTACAGTCCTTGAATACAAAGAAGCTCCTTTTGGGCCATGCATCAAATATTCAGATGCACTGGTTTGATTCTGAGCAGAGGTATTTTCTTTATAATCAGCCATACCACACTAAATCACTCCTGGCGCAAGATTACACTGCATGTCTATGTATTACATAACTATTAATATCACGTTAACATTCATTTAATAATAAATAAATGAAAAAATAAAAAATCAAATCAGAACTTAGTCTGGAGGAACAGAAAATCTGAATTCGAAGCCTACACACAACTCCACTAATGTCTTAACACAAAATAAACCCCAACTGTGTGATTACGACACTGATGCAATGCAAAGAGCTCTTATATTACCCTTAAGAAGTTTATTTTGCAATAATGACTGGATGGATGTAAATTATCCCACTTATTACACATCTACTTACGAAATTAATAAAAACTTGGCATATGGATTTAAGTTTGATGTTTCGATGTAAATGCCCATGTTACACGTAAACACATTAAATTGGGGTCAGGTTAACCCAAAACCAGCCTAATTATACAGGTCTTCTTTACGACAAATTAGTCGACTACTCATACAGGCAAACCATTGACTAATCAATTTAAAAATATGCAGTTTTGCACATCCCAAACCGACAGACAGTACGTCGATGAGATATTTAATAGGGAACCCCAACAGGTTAATGAAGTCAGACTCTTGATCAAAGCCAAGCTTTACATCGGCTTTGGCAAACACTCTCAGCATCTTGGGGAGGAAGTCAATTCGATTGTAGATATCCAGCATGGGTGAAAACAGCTACAGCCTTCCCCTTAGCTCGCCAATCTCACACACAAAAACACAAACACATACCTCAAGGTTGGTGGTCTCTTCTCAGGGAAAAAGAGTAAATATATTCACCGTTTGAAGACAGATGCTTCCTCCTCGAGCACAGGGACGACAACAAGTCATACATTCAGAAAATGAGTTTGGGCTCTGTGCATTGGGCTAAGATTGAACAGTGTTTGGGGGCTTCTGTCAAGGAGTTTGCTCTGTGGTTCAAGTTTGATTCCCTTCTCTGTAGGGTACCTAGCAGTGAGCATCCATTCTTGCATCTATGGCCAGCAGCCATATGTGGTTTTATCTAATGAGCTGCAAATTAAACAGCTATGAACATCAGGTAGCCGAAATAAATTGGCCTTTTCTTGTTCTTCTTCCAAAAACTATAAAGTCTTTAAACTATTTAAATACATAAATTGTATATTCTTTTTTTTTTTTTTTTAGAAAAGTAACCTGCTTCAGGTTACGTTTAGTACTAGTGGAAACTCGCACTATACAGAAATACAGATTTTATGATATAAAATTGATAGCATTTAAGGAGGACAATTCACACAAGGCAACACTGATCACTAAACTCACAAAAATCCACACACTTCAGAAGATAAGAAATTGATTACATGTCAAAAGACACCAAATCGCTCCTCTCTCTCAATCGGTAAAGCTTTTCCTGCATTTGTATGTAGCCAAGCAAGACATCTATCTCGTTTCATGATTCGAGACGTAAACGGAATCAGGCAGAACTTTGCGGCCTCTGAAACCATCCTCCGCCTAGACAATTACAGGAAAACCCATCTTCAGTAATATAATCCCCTTTATTTTACAGTAAACATCAATCGTGGTTATAGAATGTCACGTGGAGGGGAAAGCACAACATAGAACATTAAATATTCTCTCAGTCTGCAGCCGTGGAGCTGGACAGATGAGCAGAGGCGGCCGTAAACTCGGATATCAGATCAGACAGAGGAACGAGAGGGGAAGAGGTAGAGACCGACGGGGCAGAACTCTAAATGCCCTGCAGCTGACTATTCACTTTCAGTTCAGCCCATGAACCCAGCAACATTACAATTAACGGAAGTGTTTCGAGATCTGTGAGGGCGACAGACAAACTTTCTAAAAGTGAAAGGCGTAAGAGATACAAGGCTTGAGAGGATTCCAGTGGAACTTCCTGAAATACTCAAAGCATGAGAATCAACACCAAGTGTTGCATTTTAGGGTGAACAATGCATTGGATTGCAGGGTAGAGTTGCACCAGCTGTGCATAAGGTCTCACTTAAATTGGGGCGTAAATTTCCAACCAAGCAAGGCAAGTCTTGAGAAGGTTGGATCAAATTTTGTATGTGTAGAAACTTGGCATGGCAGTGACACTGGGCAACAGCCCGGATGTTGAGCTGCTAACAAGTTCATTATTTTACATAATGGTCTCTCTGAGAAATGTAAACAATTGTAAATGTCAGCATCATATTCTTTATCTAAAGTCTGTCATGCAAAACATATTTAATATCATGCAATGCTTTTTGATTCCAACCATAACTCCTAGTCGTATGCCTCCATAAATATTCACTTTATATGACAGGTTACGTTTCACCTAAGGTTATTAGTGCACAGTGACCATTTGCATTTAGTGTAAGTTGTAACTTGAAAGCTGTAAGACAAGAATGCAGTTTAAGCAGGAGTACGGGGATTTCCTTCAAAGAGAGATTTGTTTACAATACATATTATTTCTTTTCTTACAATAGAGACATAAAAATAGTAAAACAGTGCCTTACAACCCCATAGTGAGGAAGCCAAAAGCAACAGTGGCAAGGAAAAACTCCCCAAGATGTAGATGTGGAAGAAACCTTGGTAGGAGTCAAGACTCATTTAAGGGTGGCCCTCCTCCTGGGCAGGATACCCTTCCTGAAAACATCTGGCAAGATTGAGCCACAGGTCCACATAAAATTAGATGCCCCGTCTCGTTTTAGAAAGGTCACTCTCCGGGAGCGGACATGTGGCCAGTCCCCTGATGCATCTGTTATTCATGTGGCACACAGGAAACAACTCCTCCAAATAATTGGGCATTTGCTTTGAAGAATGCTTCCTACCTGATAAAAGTAATGGGGTGTGTGTGTGTGTGTGTGTGTGTGTGTGTGTGTGTGTGTGTGTGTGTGTGTGTGTGTGTGTGTCTCACCGGTCCAAGTCAAATGGAATTATGGGTTTATAGTTTATAGCTAATAAAATAATTATACGTTTAAAGTATTGAAATAACACCATCTGCACCAGACATGTCATTGACGCAACGTGACGTGACGCAATGGCTTGAGGCTGTCTACACTGTAAGTGTCAAAGTGAACATTCACAATTACATGCAGATAGCATGAACCAATCAGTTGTGAGCTAGAGTAAACTTCATCAAAGCTTAAATCCATGGATAACCTATATCATACTTTATTTTCAATGGAAATCCACTGATATAAACATTTACTTATTATAAAATTATTATTGTTATGTTATTGTTGCTAAAACGTGAATTCATGTGGTTAGAAACAAAACCAGAGACCAAACATCACGAGCTGGCTTTAATGCAATAGTCAGAAGTTATTTATATAAGTAATGGATAAAATGCATGGCAGAAACATTCACATGTATGATATTTGGTTAGTAAAATCATTTTATTTCAGACGGACAGGATAATAATGTGGTTGGAGTCGCTCTGCAGCGCGTCAGCAACAGAGCGTCTACAACAGGGGTGTCAAACTTGGTTCCTGGAGGGCCACAGTCCAGCAGAGTTTAGCCAACCCTAATTAAACACACCTGAAGCAGCTAATCAAGGTCTTTAGGAGTGTTGAAGATTCCAAGGAGGCATTTTGGAGCAGGGCTGGAACTAAACTCTACAGGGCTGCAGCCCTCCAGTAACTGAGTTTGACACCCCTGGTCTACCACAGCATCACTGATAACAATGGGAAAGATATGCTTTTAACATGACGCAACTCGGAGCTTGCGGGTTTAATAGGGTTTAATAGTAAAGTCATCAAAACTATGATTAATGCAAATGGAAGTATGGCAATTATGTACTGACTAAAAATGTTAAAGAGGTCATGACATGAATAATCAATTTTCCTTGATCTTACGTTTCAGAACTCAAAACTTAATTTGTTCAACATAAGCTGCCAAAACGACTCGTTCTCTACTTTCTCCACATTGTGATGTCATACTGTGGTAGACATTTGCATCTGCCAGCCTCCACAACAACACCTACTTAACCTGATTACTTCTGTAGCCCTGCCCAGTAGCGGTGAGCAGTGAGATAAGGAGAGAGCAGGTCAATCAAGAGCAGAGAGTCAATCAGAATAGTGGCCGTTTACTCTCAAGTCTTAAAGGAGAAGCAGCACCAAAAGCGAGCGCTTATAAAAGAGGGTCAGAGTGATGGTGGAAAATTATTATGTTTAATAAATATATGTTTTTTATGCACAAAACTTTACTAATACCATAAGTGAACCTCAAGGAACATATACATACATACATACATACATACATATATATATAAATGTATATATATATATATATATATATATATATATATATATATATATATATATATATATATATATATATATAAACATGTCATGACCCCTTTAAACAAATCCAAACTCCCTAATATTTACCCTTAGATTACAGTTCGGTACAATTTATAGGAAGGCACAATTTATTTTTGTTTACAAATAATATATATATATATATATATATATATATATACACACACACACACACACACACACACACACACACACGCACAGTGCCTTGCAAAAGTATTCAGACCCCTGACCAATTCTCTCATATTACCGAATTACAAATGGTACACTGAAATTTCATTCTGATTGATGTTTTATTTTAAAACATTGAAACTCAAAATCAATTATTGTAAGGTGACATTGTTTTTTTTGTTGGGAAATATTTTTTATGAAAAATAAAAAACTGAAATATCTTGCTTGCGTAAGTATTCAACCCCCACACATTAATATTTGGTCGAGCCACCTTTTGCTGCAATAACTGCTTTGTCTTTTGGGGTACATATGTACCAGCTTTGCACACAGTGACGAAGTGATTTTGGCCCATTCTTCTCGGCAGATTTGCTCCAGGTTGTTCAGGTTGGTTGGGTGACGCTTGTGGACTGCAATTTTCCTGCAATAGGATTGAGATCAGGACTTTGACTGGGCCACTGTAGGGCATTTATAGTTTTGTTCTTGAGCCACTCCAATGTTGTTTTGGCCTTGTGCTTGGGATCACTGTCATGCTGAAAGCGGACTGAAGCAGGTTCTCTTGCAGTATTTCCCAATAATTTGCTCCATCCATTCTTCCTTCAATTCTAACAAGATGCCCAGTCCCTGCTGATGAGAAGCATCCCCACAGCATGATGCAGCCACCACCATACTTCACTGTAGGGATGGTGTGTCTTGAGGCATAGGAAGTGTTTTGCGCTACACATAGCGCTTTGAGTTTTGGCCAAAAAGCCAGATCTTGATCTGACCACAAAATCTTCTCCCACATCGCAGCTGGGTCACTCACATACTTTCTGGCAAACTCCAGACGTGCTTTCAGATGGTACTTTTTGACAGGCCAGCGTTATGCAGTGCTCTTGATATGGTTGACTGGTGCACCATTACCCCACTCCCAGCCACTGAATTCTGTAGCTCCTTCAAAGTGATTGTTGGCCTCTCTGTGGCTTCTCTCACAAGTCTCCTTTTGTCAGAGTGCTGAGTTTTGAGGGACGGCCTTTTCTTGGCAGTGCCTGGGTGGTGTGGTGCAGCTTACACTTCCTGATTATTGATCCTGTGATATTGATTACTGTGCTCACTGGGATATCCAAACATTTGGATATTATTTTGTACCCTTTCCCTAATCTATGCATTTTTATTACTTTATCTCTAACTTCTGTGGAATGCTCTTTGGCCTTCATTTTCCTTCAGATTGACAGACTGACCAATGATCCTTCAAAAATGGGTTTTTTTTTCCAGAAAATGTGATTGCAACTTTAATGATTCACAGGTGGATGCCAATGGTAAAGTAACTGTGTCCTCATTAGGGCAATTTCTTTCATCGGTGTAACCTGGGCAGCTTCCACAGCACAGGGGTTGAATACTTACGCAAGCGAGATATTTCTGTTTTTTAAAAATTTTTATTTGAGTTCCAAAATAAAATATCAAACAGAATGAAATTTCATTGTACCTTTTGTAATTCAGTAATATGAGATAATTGGTCAGGGGTCTGAATACTTTTGCAAGGCACTGTGTATATATATATATTATGTGCTATTTTGGTACTAGAAAATCACTTGCCATTATATCAAACACAGTTGAAAGCTATTTGGTTCATTAAATGAAGCTTAACATTGTCTTTGTGTTTGTTTTTGAGTTGCCACAGTATGCAATAGACTGGCATGTCTTAAGGTCAATATTAGGTCAAAAATGGCAAAAAAGAAACTTTCTCTAGAAACTCGTTAGGTCAATCATTGTTTTGAGGAATGAAGGCTATAGAATGCTTGAAATTGCCAAAAAACTGAAGATATCATACAAAGGTGTACACTACAGTCTTCAAAGACAAAGGACAACTGGCTCTAACAAGGACAGAAAGAGATGTGGAAGACCAGATGTACAACTAAACAAGAGGATAAGTACATCAGAGTCTCTAGTTTGAGAAATAGACACCTCACATGTCCTCAGCTGACAGCTTCATTGAATTCTACCCGCTCAACACCAGTTTCATGTACAACAGTAAAGAGACGTCTCAGGGGTGCAGGCCTTATGGGAAGAATTGCAAAGAAAAAGCCACTTTTGAAACAGAAAAACAAAAAGAAAAGGTTCGAGTGGGCAAAGAAACACAGACATTGGACAACAGATAATTGGAAAAGAGTGTTATGGATCTTAACCCCATTGAGCTTTTGTGGGATCAGCTAGACTGTAAGGTGCGTGAGAAGTGCCCAACAAGACAGCCACATCTATGGCAAGTGCAACAGGAAGCGTGGGGTGAAATGTCACCTGAGTATCTGGACAAACTGACAGCTAGAATGTCAAGGATCTGCAAAGTTGTCATTGCTGCACGTGGAGGATTTTTTGATGAGAACTCTTTGAAGTAGTTTAAGAAGTTCTGAAAATGTTTTCTAATTGTAATAGTAATTTTTCACGTTATTAATGTTCTGACTATACATTGTGATCAGCTGAATGCCACTTTGGTGAATAAAAGTACCAATTTCTTTCCATAAGAGCAAAATCTGACATTATTCCAAACTTTTGGCCGCCAGTATATATATATATATATATATATATATATATATATATATATATATATATATATATATATATATATAAATACATACTCTATTATTTTTAATTAACCTTATACTGTGTATTAAAAACAATTGAGGTCTTTGCTATGTCATTATTTAGGCCTTATTTACAAGATGCGTCTTGGGCAATCCAATCATACGCAGTCAGACGAGACATCACCGTTTACACCTGGTCGGAATATGCCTCTCTTTTAACCAATTGTATTTAGATTTCGAGGGGAGGGTGTCTGTTTTTATTACAACATACATCAGTCACTACATCAGTATATTACTGCATGAGAAGAAAAGTTCAAAAATGTAAAAGAAGAAAAAGCAAGGAAATAAAAACGACACTGTTTTTTTTTCCAATGATGTGCATGTATGTGAACGTGCTCTTTAAAGTTTTCAGATCACACGTTAATTTCCTATAAAAGCCGAACGTAACAGTCAAAGATTAAATGCTCGTTTTATCACAGTAGTTGATTGACAGGTGAGTAGGCAGTTATTCGCTGGTGTTCGAACACGTTCCCAAAGAGTGTGTTGTTGTTTTCAAATGTACTTTGCCCCAGTCGCAGATATGCACAAGCTATGACTTATTGTCTTTTTAGCAGATTGTTTGTTTACAAGCCACTATAGGGACAAGTTACTACAAGGTAGTTCCCAATGACATGTATAATCATCTCAAGTCATTTAGAATGTACTGATTTCACAGCACAGTAATGTAAATACTAATTTATTTAGTGTGTAACCATCTACAGTATCTATTATAACTTCACTGCTAAATAAATTCTCAATTTAACATATTATTGTAATTTTTATATTGCATATTTCTGCATATTATTTTCATCTTTAAGACAAAGTATAAAGTTGTTGAATCTTTGTTTTATGTCCCCATCATTGAATCCTTGTTTTATGTCTTTAGTTTACAGTGTTATTGTGTGCAGTGCACAGACGTACTATTGCAGTATTACGGTTCACTTGCATTATCAACTGAGGCTGTACAATTTATTATAAAATATAAATCTTTTGAACTCATCTCAACCATATCACGAGTTTCACCTCTTAAACTGATAAGTGTAGTACAATACAAACATCAATAGTAGATACAACTCTTAAATGATCATATTAAAATATGCTGGTAACTGGTGATGCTTTATCAATGTAAAAGTACTTTGAGTGTAGGGTCAGAAAAGCACTGTAAGTATATAATTCATTCAAAATATGTAAATACGAGTGTTGTTTATCTTAATCAAAGCAAGTAATATTTCAGTTGTAAATGTTTAATAGAATAGCATAATATAAACATGAAAATAGCACATTTTGACTCTGGCACTGAATATCTCCCAGTCATGGTCACAGGCGATGTCCAGGTAAGCTCAGATCATGAGATGCATAAGAGCAGAAGAGCAGAAGAGCAGTGCCGAAACACAACTCGCATAAAGTGTTCTTCCACAAATTGCTTGCAATTTTAAGTTTCAACCACAGATGTCCCTAGAGAGCACAAAGTTCTGTAGTGCGGCTTTTATTTAAAAAATGCAAAATACAGTACTTGTTTAGGGTCACTATACGGTCTAATATATTCATGTTTACTGAAGCTTTATATAAAGCAATGGAAGTCTAAAGGTACATTGTCATGTAGATGGATGAGTAAACGTGTGTGTGTGTGTGTGTGTTGCTCACTTTGATACAAGTTCTTCTCTCCAGAGACATCTGGTGTGTGAGTCAGACTCTTTTTGGCAAGACTGAGAACTCACACACACTCACTAATAAAACCATCTAGGGTTGTTTACCATGATTCAGAAACACACAAACAGACAAACACAATCCTAAATCAATGCAAACACACTCTTTCCTCTCTTCAAGTCAAACAGACAAATGTTTTACCTGGGCAGTCATTACCCAATACCACTGCTATCTGGCCAAATTTAGAGCAGTGCGGGACAGTAATGCTCCTGCCTTGACATCAAACAACAAACAAGTGACATTTTTCACTACCCCAAAGATTTTTCTTTCAAGAGAAAGTGTGCGACTCAGAAATGTTAGTCTTGGGTGCACCGCTTACCCCAAGCGTGACACATCCTCTCCTCGCCGTGGCATTCTGGGAAGTTATTCATCGGGTTGCACCCATCCAACATGGAGGAGGATCATATAATGTGGCTAGTTTACAAGCCGTGTTCGACACTACAAAGTGTGTGGGAGCCGTTAAGCAAGAAAATAAATTAATAATTGAAATTGTTCAGCGAGCAGCACCACAACACGAGACTTTTGTTTTGAGAATTTCAGACACGACCGCCCGTGTTTGTGGAAGGAGGGTTAAATGAAAGCGGTGAATCACAGTGACATCTCGTCGCTTGTCACTTTCGTGTCTTTGAAGTGAAGGATTCTGGTGATTACCAGACAGGCGTGAAGCTAGAGAGAGTCGTGTGTAAATGGAGAGCGACTGAACGGTTATTTGGCACAGATGTCAAATGAGACATCAGCCCACCTGACCTGGAAGGGGTTTGAGTAGACTTTGGGAAGGGTAACTTCCACCCAAGAAATCAAGCAAAAACCTTAGCATCTGAAGAGACGAGGGAGTGCTGTAACGCAGAGGTGTTTTGTGCTACGAGTCCTAAACTTTGAAATAATATTCCCATATTGATCTGCTACAAATTGTATATTAGAAATATATAACATATTCCCAAACTGTGCTACAGCCAAAGTACTACCAGTGTAGGTAGGAAAACTAAAAGGAAACATAGACGTTTTCTTTGTTTAAAGGCCCAGGTATACTTCTTTTTGCGTGTTCCGGATCAACTAGGGCCTGGTCGACCTTTGTGAGTATACTCTTCTCACCTCGAGCGAATACGAACAAGTTTGACGCATGCCCACTACAACTTCTTTGTGATACTCTTTTAGTAGAGTCAACGGCCGGCGCATGCGCCGACAATGCGCACAGACGATGGACGCGCGTGGACTGGCTTATGACGAAATTTACGTCACATATACTGTGCTCGGAGCGATCAGCAACCCGGACAACCGAAGTACTCGGTTTGGGTGTGTCTTTAACTCCCAGCACATGTAGCACTGTGGTCTCGTTAAACACTTTCACACTTGTATTTACTTAATTTTTTTCAGAAACACACAAACAGGCAAACACAATCCTAAATCAATGCAAACACACTCTTTCCTCTCCTCAAGTCAAACAGACAGGGGGGGGGGGGGGGGGGTAAATTAACAAGGGGCAAAACTGACTGGTTTGGTGGAGATGTGGGACAGTAGTAATTTTTTTAAAATGTATAGAAATCACTTTCCCACAATAAATATCGAAAAGGTTTATTTCACTCTTGGTTTAGATTATCAGTTTTAAACATGTAATAACTAGCATTTTTATAATGGATTTTCACTGGTAAATATTGAAAGTCTGCGTCTGAGGCAAGGCTAAAACAAAATAAATAAAAAGAAGGCATTTGAAAGGTACCAAAAAATATTGATGAAGGCGTGGTTAAAAAAATAAAAAATAAAAAAATACAAAATAAAAAAAAATCTACGTCAGTTTTACTGTGACAAATGTTGAAATCTGTTCATTTTCATTTAAATATTCATAATAATTCATAAAAAAAATAAAAATAAAATAAAATAAAAAATAAACCACTGGGACATGAAATATCCTCAAGTTGGAGAATCACCTTTCTATGCATTTGAATTCATTGTAGTAATCAAATTTAGAAAACTATTTTTCTCATTAAAATAGTTAAAACACTTTTACAGAGACTTACAGCTCCTACTGTCATGTCAGGAGGGCGTAGACAAGTATGTTAGTGATTTCATCCCTGTAGCTAAATTCTAATGGACTAACTGATGGTGTTACAACTCACCCCATGCTACAACACCGTGAGTTTAATCCAGTTTCTCCTTCTTCCCCCCATCAGTTCCTGTCCTATTTTACTATGAATATAAATGGCAAAAATGACTAGATTTGTAAAAGTAGGGTCTGATTGTTTCCAATCAAGTCCAAGCATAGAATATAAGCCTGACTGACACTTGAATATGACCTCCCTGAAGTATGCGGTGCTAATTTAACACTGATTGGATACAATTTACAACAGCACCAAAAAGTATTTTGACACTTAAACTGCACTTAAATATGTCTGAATGTCATTGCATTAGATAGCAAAATATCAAACCAAGTGGCATTTATTATGAAGATAGCTTGCACAAGCGCACTTTCAAGCAAAACATTTCACACAAAAAAAAGAAGCGATAAAACAATAAACAGACTGTTCAAAATCAAGACTAAAAATTATTTGGACACTTTTCTGGCTGTGAAAGATTAGTGGAACATGTCCATAGTTAAAGTGATAAACTACACCTGTGGTTACTCTGCTTGGACACCTGTGTGAACTTCTTACATTCACTAAAATCACCCCGACACCAATTGGTAAAAAATTAAATAGCTGCAGGTCAAAAAAGCGCAGTTAGTTCTGAGAAAAGTTCTAGCATTGTTTGTTTGAAGATATCACTTGGTTTGATATTTTGCCATATAATGCAAATTACATTTAGACATTTTAAAGTGTGTCTTAAGTGTACTTTTTGAAGGATGCATCCGTTTTTAATTGTAATTGGGAAACGCTCATTCTCCGTTTGAGGTCTAGGTGCTTGTGCAATTGCCCGGAAATTGAGACAAGCCTAAACCTCAGCCCAACAACAGAAATACAAAAGTCTTCCCGAAAGTGCCCACCTGTGACTAATCAGAACCCGTGACGGAAGCGGTTGACTAACCGCACAGACGTAATCGAGAGTGAAATCGGGACCTTGGGGACTATCAAAGTGGTCACAGGATAGCAGTTAAAAAAAAATAACAAACAAAAAAAACTGGCCGTACGCAGCAGACGTTGGTGGGTTTTGGCAGAATGAAACAGCCATCTGACTCTTACACAACATGATTTGTTTGAAAAGTCGGGGCAACCTCACTGTGAACGGCCATCTGTCTTCGTTAGATTCCTGCCAGTTCCTCAGGGCCCCAAATATCCCAAAATACACACACAAATCCACAGCAAAACAATAACAGTAAAAAGTTATGCTCAAACAGAGCATGTATGACTTTCTACCTTCAATCGAAAAATGTCATTTTATGTTAATAACATGAGGAAGATTCATTTTTGGGCGAACTATCCCTTTAAGACTTCACTGACGTACCAATCTTTTTGGAGCGCTCGTCTCCTCTGCTGTGCATTGTAATTGGCGAGTAGATGAATGGACTGGCTGTGGACATCCCCTGTCCCAGAAGACCTTTCACCTTGTGAGGACGCAGACTCACCGGCAGATTCAGCAGAGACACAGATCTAGAAAGATTAATGATAAAGACAGAGAGAGTTAGCCCAAAGGCATAGCCGAAGGAACTAGAGTATGTCTACTGATGGTGAGTGACAAGTTGTCACAGCAAACAGTATATATAATCTTTAATCAAGTAAAAATAAAATGAAAATGAAAACAGAATCTTTTAAGTTTGAAAAATGTATGTTTTGTTAAACATTACAATTTGATGGAATTTTGTTATGAAATTAAAAAAATAAGAACATCTTAAAAATAGGCAAAAAAGGGGCCTGGGTAGCTCAGTGGTAAAATACGCTGGCTACCACCACTGGAGTTCGCTAGTTCGAATCCCAGCGCGTGCTGAGTGACTCCAGCCAGGTCTCCTAAGCAACCAAATTGGCCCGGTTGCTAGGGAGGGTAGAGTCACATGGGGTAACCTCCTCGTGATCGCTATAATGTGGTTAGTTCTCGGTGGGGCGCATGGTGAGTTGAGCGTGGTTGGATGGCGTGAAGCCTCCACACGCGCTATGTCTCCGTGGCAACGCGCTCAACAAGCCACGTGATAAGATGCGCGGGTTGACGGTCTCAGACGCGGAGGCAACTGGGATTCCTCCTCCACCACCCGGATTGAGGCGAATCACTACGCGACCACGAGGACTTAAAAAAAGCACATTGGGAATTGGGCATTCCAAATTGGGAGAAAAAGGGGAAAAATCCCCCCCTCCCAAAAAAATAAAAAAAAATAAAAATTTAAACAAAAAAAAAATTCTTTAGTGTGGCATAAGAAAAATAAACCTAAAAAAAGTTCGATTTTTTTTCTTACCCCATTGGCAAACAGCTTGTCCCTGTTATAAACGTAGCAAATGTTAACATTTTTTACAATTATTATTATTTATCTGAAAACAAGACAAAATATCTAATGTTAACGCATAAAACAAAGGTGTCTTTATGCTTTTTAAACGTTGGCATTCTTTTTATCTTTTGTGCGGCATCTAAAAAACATGATGCTCCTTCACAAGATGCTGAAAAAAAAAAACAGCGGGGTGCAACAAAATGGTCAAAGACACCCATCTAGTGTGTTTACATAGAAAAATACTAGAAATAGAGCGCAGATGGACACAAAAACGCATTCAGTGTGAATAGCCACTAACGTTTTTACAGTTAAGGGAAATGAAGTGTCAAACTCATTAAATGCGTTGTCCCTAGCTTTAGCACATGAAGCCCCACTCCTTCAACTACACAGGAAAAACTGCAACTGTTTAGTGTCCAAAAATGCACACACGGTTTTTCAGTTGAACAAGTACATCATCCGGGAACTCGTAGTGCACTATGACTCATTACATATTTCAGCACGAACATACCATTAGCATTAGAATGGTGCATTATTATGGATAAAGGAATGCACCTAGAGGCATCAAAAATAGTAATTATAATGATACCTTATTTTTTTTAGTGCCTTTCCAAAGTTAAAGGACACTTTATAATAACAAATGTAAGCAGAAATCAAACAAAGGGTGAAAATAAAATATATAATTAAACCAGAGTACAAAAAATGATTCGAATGATTCGCCTTTAGCGCTCAACTCACCATAACTGTTACCAGAGAAACAAACTCTCTGAACATCAGTTGGAAGGGTTTAACACTGACATTTTCTCTTTCTTATGAGAAAAAAAAACTCTTTTGTGAGACGTTGTTATTATTTCTTCATGGAACAAAACACCTAAATTACACCTCTGTGTAAAATCTGGCAGTGAGTGAGTGAGCAAGATATTGCATGTTAACGGCATGCAGAGAGGGAGATAAATGTCAGGAGTAACACAGCTCATAGAAACTTTCACAATTAAGTATCCCTTTAAGAATAAATTAAGCAAATGTTTCAACTTCTTCGAAAAGAGAAATAAAAATACAGGTCCTTCAGAGAGGAGAGCAGGGAGAAATGAAGACTTCAATCAAGCGAATATATTAAGCTTTACTCACTGGTGGGATTATGAAATACATTGGTAAAAAACACATTTATAGGCCTTTCTGTTCAAAGTTTTTGGGTTTCCTATTAATATGTTTGATTTGGGAATAATAAATGAAACAAAAGCTGCATATTTTAATTACGGTTTCTTAGTTTTCTGACAGTTCACGGGCCAACAAACTTAAAAAATGTTTTGTACCAAAGTTAGCTAGAGTTCAGATGTGTGTGTCAATGCCATTTACATAAAGAGGTTTTAAAGGTACACAGCCTGTTTAATTCTAAGCATCAGAAAGGGAGTAGGAAATGGCAGTGGGAAAACTATTTCAGACTGGTTTTGGTGCAATAAACCTTGTCATCAACATTATAAGTGAACTTCTGGGAAAAATTAAAAGGCTACAGAAGTACAGAATGTGCCATTTTTAAAACAACGTGGGTCATGAGATCTCTCACCTGACAATGGGCAGCTTGGTGAACGGAACAGGAGGAAGTTTAAGTCCGTCGGCAAGGTTAATCACCTCCATTCCACCTGGACACTTTGATGTGTAGTTCTCCAAACTCTGAGTCACTTCTTTTTTCTCTGTGGAGAGAGGGAAAAGAGAAAATGTGAATTGGAGTGACAGCGGAAACTTTAGGTCATGTAGTTTAATACATAAAGGGATAGTTCACCCAAAAATGAAATTCTACTCATCATTTACTCACCCTCATGCCATCCCAGATGTGTATAACTTTTTCTTCAGCAGAACACAAATTATTATTTTTAGAAGAATATTTCAGCTCTGTAGGTCCATACAATGTGAGTGAATGGGTGCCAAAATTTTGACACTCAAAAAAGCATATAAAGCCATCATAAAAGTAATCCATGCTACTCCAATGTTTTAATCCATATCTTCAGAAGTGATATGATAGGTGTGGGTGAGAAACAGATAAATATTTAAGTCCTTTTTTGCTAGAAATTGTTCTCCCTGCCAGTAGGGGGAGATATGCATGAAGAATGTGAATCTCCAAAAACACAAGAAGAAGAATGTGAAAGTTAATGTGGAGATTGACTGGGCAGGGAGGAGAATTTATAGTAAAAATGGACTTAAATATTGAGCTGTTTCTCACCCACACCTATTATATCACTTCTGCAGACATTGATTCAACCACTGGAGTTGTATGGATTACTTTTATGCTAATTTACGTGATTTATGGAGCTTCAAAATGTTGGCACCCATTTACTTGCATTGTATTGACCAAAAGGGCTGAGAGATTCTTCTAAAAATCTTCATTTGAGTTCAGATGATGAAAGAAATTCATACACATTTGTGATGGCATAAAGGTGAATAAATGATGAGAGAATTTTCATTTTTGGGTGAACTATCCCTTTAAGTGACATAAAAAAATAAATAAAAAAAAACAGTGCTTGAAACATAGGAAACAACATGAGGGTGAGTAAACGATGACAGAATTTCCATTTTTGGATGAACTATCCCTTTAATCCTTCTGTTTTGGAGAAGAATCCAAACAACCCTATTGTTCGGGTCAAAAAAGACCCGGTAGAGTACAGTAAATACACAGCACCTCCCTTTTGATTATAAACAAACACTGCCAGAGGCTTATTTTTCCCACACCGAACACAAGATTTTCAGAGCATCATGTATACTGTACATCAATGGTGGACAATTACTTTACAGTAGATACAGAAAAACCTTCATTTAGAGTAAAAAAACAAACAAACAAAAAACCTAGCAACACCTTAGAAATGCCCTGGTTATCACCCAAAACACCCTGGCATTGCATAAATATAAACATAAGTTATAAACATAAATATAAGTTTCATAAAATATAATGCATTTTTTTTTTTTTTTTTCACTAATTTGTTATGGACAATCTAAATGCATTTTACCAAATACAAGATTAACATTAGTTTTTCACTGTTTGTAATTCCTAAACGGGTAAAAAATGACCCGAACGTAACAGGAGGGTTGAATATACATAGAAAGCATCACCAAGCATTCCTCCTGATACATCACTGGTTTTTGAGAGCCAACCACACATCACATAAATCATTAGATCATCAACGTATCTAAATTGAGCCGAGAGCCCCAAGGGAGAAATTACCCACAATCCTCGCTTACAGGCCTCTAGCCCACGGTGAGATATAAATTTAACAAGGCAAATAATGTCAGCATCAGTACATCATGAGATGAGACGTGCATGGTTAACGATCGGGTCTATTTTAAGCTCTGTTTCCACAGGTGAGCATTGTACTGACTTACTGCACTGTCTATATAAATGTTTACGGCATCACTCGGCCATCAGTTTACACCCCACAGCCTTTCCGATAAAACCAATGATCCTGGTGCAGTTTGAATTGGATCCAAATGCTAGGAAACGATCCACGGCACATTACACATTAGAGACAAGACAAATCCGGATGCACAATTTACGGTAGCTGTATCGATACTGGCCATATTTAACGCTTTTTTAATAAACATTTATTATTAATACTGGTCTGATTATGTGGATACCGGAGGCAGGAATTATTAGATTTCCTTTTTCCAAATTCAAACCAAGTACCTAGACTATTTTTATGTCATGCATCAAAGTTACTAAACTGTTATCCAGCTTCAATATTTTCCATCAAAGCTGTTCCCGCTTCTGAAATGAAATTTCTGTTGACGTAACTTGGCCCATGCAGGTGGGGAAAAATAATATTAATAAGTATATCACAGCTTAACATTGATAACACTGATACATACCGCTCACTTTTCACAATCAAATTAAATATGAATGGCTAAAATCCCTCCCCCTTTTATTTCCCACCATAAAAAATTCATTTCACTCTGTAATGGGTCACATTTATGATGGTTAAATGCATTGCAAATGTCTGAACACTATGTTACTGAGTGTTTATTTGTTTACTATGAAAACCTTTGTTTACTTTTTAAAACACAACACTGAAAGCACAGATTTATTTCACTCTCTCACGTTTAAAGAGATGATACTGAATAGATGAATGAAAAGATGAAAGCCCATTAGATTATAAACACCAGGCCAGCTGGCATTATTGTCATTCATATTCTTACTAATAGACGCTAAAGTGTCAACAAGATTGAGAAAAAGTCACTGTGTGAATATATCTCAACATAAATGATGCTCTTGAGGAGCAAACTGTCTACAGACAATCTCAAACCACAACACTTAAAAATAAAAAAGATGTTATCATTTATTCACACTCATGCTGTTCCAAACCTGCATGACGTTCAGTGGAACACCAAAGGAGATGTTAGGCAGAATGTTAGCCTCAGTCACCATTCACTTTCATTGCATATTTTTTCCCATCCACTTTGGGATTAACTCTATTTATGGTGTGAAAGAACTCTGTTAACCTTTAATTCTTGCATGTCAATAAATACTTATAAATTGCAAATCAAACTGATTCATTTAGCAGAAAATATGTTGTTTACCAGCTATTACTGAAATATGGCATTTGCGTCACCAACTCCTATGCGGATAAACTGCTTAAGACACAATTGAATCAAAATTCAGGGGGACAATGGGACAAATAGAAAACGGATTAGATAATACCCATTAAGAACTGTCTATAGGTAAACACAAAAGAGACTGAGGTCTGTACAATACACTTACTATACAGTAAGTAACCTTTAAAGATGCACTCGGTAACTTTTTTGTTGATTGCTAAACATTTCAACAAAAACAAAAAAAAGGATTAATAGATTGTGTTTAAAAAAAAATCCAACTGGTGTATCCTCACATGAGTTGAAGACTCTAGTAATACCAGTTTAAGAGAAATAGCTGCTTAATTCTACATAATTATGGTGCATATTAATGAGTGTCGCCATGTTGAGATCACATAACTAGTATTTTCACTTTCTCTCAATGCACTCGCGGAATAAATTAATAATGGCCGGCCAACTGCAAATAGCCCATTGTACAATAACATCAAAAATGCTTTATTGTGATGCTGCATGAATGCCGCAAGGTGTTCGCGCAACACATTTTATTGAGTGCACCGTTAAAAATTCAACATAAAAAAAGCGTTCACAACCCATTTCACTTCACTAATGTGACACACTTTCAAGCAGGGACTATAAATGAAATGTTTTTCATTTCGGTTCATTCTGGCCAAAAACTATTTTTCGTTCCGGTTCAGAAGTTCCGCAGCCTCCTTTCCAAAAGGTAACCGGTTAGAACAAAATAAAAGAACGGTTAATAACATTCTTTTTAAAATAACAGTACTCTGTGCTAAGGGGTGGGTGAAATACCAGTTGCAGCGTTGCCAGATCTCTCGCAAATGAAACATGCAACGTGGTCTGGAAAAACAAGCCCAAATAAGCCACTTGGCTCACCAAAATACATTTATTTTTCCTGTGTGGTGGATTTATCGGCATATAAATCATAAGCAGTTAATTAACAGTTAAGCATAATTTTATTTACAGATCTGCTTCTGAATCAAAACCCAGCAGAATCAAATCTGTATTAATGCATCATATGCATCATATAATAATTCTGAGAAGACTCGGAAACAACTAAGAAAAAAGTACTTTTTACCTCTAATAATGTTTTCTTTGTGCCTGGTTTAGCGGTGCATGTATATGTAGTAATTATACATAGTTGTTAAAAAGGTCTTCATTCAGAAAATGTGACATCCACAATGGGCAATTAGGCAAAGAAACGTGTGATGCAGCAGTTTCACTCAGTAACAAAACACGGGCAACATGAAGTGGCGTAGTTCCAAAGATTTACTATGATAAACCCTTTGGCTTCATGAAGCAATTATCAGAACAAAATGAACCGGTTATAACCGGTTACCAGCATTTAAAAAGAATGTTTTCACTCTGGAACAATTGAAAATCGCTTTGTTCCGGTTTTCGGTTACGTTCTGCTAAAAATTTCATTCGTTTTCGGTTTTCATTTTCGTTTCTTGAATCGTTTTTAGTCCCTGCTTCAAGTGAAACTGGATTTTGCTTGTAATATTAAAAACGTTAAGGCAATGGCTCAAATGCGTCCACAAAATTTGTGCTGAATATAATTTGCACGGTGCAATTTCCGACTTCCTGCTCTGAACCTGATTTATGCCAGGTTATAACTCTGTTCTCCTTCATTTGCTCACTATTTGATCAAATAAAATCATTACAATGATCGATCAAAAAAGTACATAAACATCTATATTGAATAAAATTCAGTTTACCGCCTGCTTTCCTCGGGCGGTGTTAGTGTAATGTTTATTGCATGGGGCAAATAGCAGTTTTATGAATAAAACGCAATCTGTAATGTGCCTAATTTACGTAGAAAGGAGGTGTGTTTGAGTGAAAATGAATTTAAATGACTTGATTTAAATACACAAGATACAGATCAATTTCAGTGCTAATTGAGCCAGCATAAACTTCAGTACATTACGGGTGGTTCGTTAATAAGATGCAGATTTTTGCGCCTGACTTTTACTGAATAAGCACCACACAACACTATATTTCAGTGATCAGAGCAAACTGCGGTAAAGTACATCTTCAGACTGCAGAGAGATCTCTGATTTTGCTTTCTGAAGAAACAATAATTTTTTCCTCCCTGAAAATTTTACTAAAGCTTTTTTGATGTGACACGATAGAGAGAATCATGAGTAAATAGAGTGAGTGAATGTGTCGCATAATGCAAAAATGTCACGACTCAACAAAACAAAACAAAAATAAAAAAAACATGACTGAGGGAGGAAAAAGCCTGCAGCTGTCAGAAGAGATGAACTTCGCCTTTCTGGTTGTTGCAAGGACTGCTGATGGCATATAAGCACAGATGACTGTCATATAAAATGATGAATAATTTATCAGCGAGGCGGGAAAGTGCGCTGAAGTCAACTGCAATGAAATTACCGATTGCAAACGAGGAACTAAAACCCCCCAAAAAGCTGCACAGCTCTCAATCGGAGAGGTAGAATGCAAGGATGATGTAAATTGAGAGCCACCAGAGCTGGAGAGATGCGGTAAACTGACAAGTGACTCAGAAAATTGCTGTTTACTGCAGTGCAGTGAGGGGGAATGGATTGGGCGTTACTAAGGTCCATCGCTAAGGTCCCAATAACACCATCCACCTCTTTTAGTGTGGAAGGGAGGGGTTGTTTCTATGGAAACTGTCAACATTCTGGATTGCGAAGGAAAAGGCCAGTGAAGGAAAAATTTGTCACTAAATTATTTATAGGATGTTCGGATGGCGGTTTATGTCCTGCTTCTTTTACCTGTTACAACGTAAGTGATTAAAACGCATAAGAACATGTCCAAAATGACTGCTAAAAGTAATTGAATGCCTTCTGAATAGGGTATAATTATTGACTTGGCACATATTTGCACACTCCAAAGAAACGACATGAGGGTCACTAACTTGATAAACTAAGAAATTTGGAGTCAAGCGTCAAATGAAAGGGTTCAGCCCTCGAGAGTAAGACTTAAAAAGGCAAAACGCTGCAAAAAACAATGAGTCACACACAGAGCTATCACACTCTTGTACTTTCATTGTAAACTATATGAAAAACAAATTGCAATTTCTATAAAAAAAATAGGAGGTTATTCTGGCCCAAAAAAAAAGCTCTCAAAGAAAAAGCGTAAAAAAATAAAAAAATAAAAAAATAAAAAAAAATAAAAACATTTTTACATTTCTAAAGAAAATTAGATGATTGCCCATGCAAATCTCACCACCACTGCCAGAGCGTTGCTATGCAGTTTCTAGGGTGTTCTGGGTGGTTGCGAGAGCATTGCTATACGGTTTCTAGGGTGTTCTGGGTGTGTCAAGGGCATCGCTATGCAGTTACTAGGGTGTTCTGGGTGGCTGCAAGATTGTTGCTTTGTGGTTTCTAGGGTGTTCTGGGTGGTTGCAATATTGTTGCTATGTGGTTTCAAGGGTGTTCTGGGTGGTTGCAATATTGTTGCTATGCAGTTTCTAGGGTGTTCTGCATGGTTGACAGAGCATTGCTATGCTGTTTCTTGAGTGTTCTTGGTTGTTGCAAGGCCATTGCTATGTGGTTTCTAGGGTGTTCTGGGTGGTTGCAAAGCCATTGCTTTGCAGTTTCTAGGGTGTCCTGGGTGGTTGCATGGCTGTTCCTATGCAGTTTCTAGGGTTTTCTGGGTGGATGTGAGAGCTTTGCAAGAAGCATTCATATGCAGTTTCTAGGGTGTTCTGGGTGGTTGTAATATTGTTGATATGCAGTTTCTAGTGTGTTCTGAGTAGTTGCCAGAACGCTGCTATGTGGTTTCTAGGGTGTTCTGCGTGGTTGTCAGAGCATTGCTATGCAGTTCTAGAGTGTTCTGGGTTGTTGCAAGGCTGTTGCTATGTGGTTTCTAGGGGTTATCTGGGTGGTTGCAAGAGCATTGTTTTGCAGATTCTAGGGTGTTCTGGGTGGTTGTAATATTGTTGATATGCAGTTTCTAGGGTGTTCTGAGTAGTTGCCAGAACGCTGCTATGTGGTTTCTAGGGTGTTCTGCGTGGTTGTCAGAGCATTGCTATGCGGTTTCTTGGATGTTCTGGGTGGTTGCAAGGCCATTGCTATGTGGTTTCTAGAGTGTTTTGGGTGGTTGCAGGGCCGTTGCTATGCGGTTTTTAGGGTGTTCTGGGTGGTTCAAGAGCATTGCTTTGTGGTTTCTAGGGTGTTTTGGGTGGTCGCAAGAGCATTGCTTTGCGGCTTCTAGGGTGTTTTGGATGGTTACAAAGGCATTACTATGTGGCAAGGGTGTTGCTTTTGGTTTCAAAATTGTTATGAGTGGTTGCAAGTGTGTTGCCTCAAAGTTTAATACACAGGGTTAGAGGTTTGTTCCAATCCCTAACTCGAAGTATAAGCAATAGTAATAGTGATGTTTGCTTTCACAAACATCAATAAATATTGTGAGTATGTTCACCAGGTACATGATTCCTGAAAACCATTTAAAATTGTCCCTGCTTGTTTCTGTCACAAAATTCTCTCTCTCTCTCTCTCTCTCTCTCTCTCTCTCTCTCTCTCTGTCCTTCACCCAAGAGCTGCTCTTAATACTTCAAGAACAAGGGTGCTTTTAGAAAGAGCTTGAAAGCGAGAAAGAGGTTGTTTATAAAAGTACATGTCAGAGTGTGTTCATATGTTTGTCCTGAGAGTGATTTAGTGTGTGTGTGTTAGGGCTGTAAAGGTTGAGAAAGTGTTTGTTTATAACTACAGTATATACGTGTGAGATTAGCTCAGGGCTACAGAGACCAAACAGGCAAAGTGTTTTATTCAATACATAGATTGGTCTACACTCTATTCCTTCCACTTTCTACACACACACACACACACACACACACACACACACACACACACACACAGTCCGTGTACCTTGGCTTAGAGCATATATGGGTGAATCTCACATACCTGTCAATAACATGTCCAGGTCACATTGTACCCCAATATCAAAAGAAAATAAGAAATTATGCTCGGTTTACAAAAACGAAGCCAATTCTCACCACATTTAATGATTTTTACATTATGACATTGTAAAATGGTCAGCTTTAATAATACAATTAAAGGAATGTTCCGGGTTTCATCTAAGTTAAAGGGACAGTTTCTTTCATCATTTACTCACCCTCATGCCATCCCAGATGTGACTTTTTTTAGAAGAATATTTCAGCTCTGTTGGTCCATTCAATGCAAGTGAATGGTGGCCAGAAATCAGAAGTTCCAAAAAGGACATAAAGGCAGCATAAAAGTAATCTATATACTCCAGTGGTTAAATCCATGTCTTCTGAAGAGATATGATAGGTGTGGGTGAGACACAGATATATTTTAAGTCCTTTTTTAATATAAATCTCCATCTTTGACCACCCCCAACCAGAAGGTGGCTGAATAAGAAAGTGGAAGTCACTTTCACACTACACACAGATATGGTTGAAGTGAAAGTAAAAGTGGAGATTTATAATAAAAAAATGACTTTCTCACCCACACCTATCATATCGCTTCTAAAGATATAGATTCAACCACTGGAGTCATAAGGATTACTTTTATGCTGACTTTGTGATTTTGGGGGACTCAAAGTTGGAGTTTTGGTCACCATTCACTTGCATTGTGAGGACCAACACAGCAGAGATATTCTTCTAAATATATTTGTTTATGTTCTGCAGAACAAAGAAAGCCATACACATCTGGGATGGCATGAGGGTGAGTAAATCATGACAGAAATTTCATTTTTGGGTGAACTATTCTTTAAGATCAGTCGACAACATCTGTGGCATAATGCGGTTTATCAAAAACAAATATTTTTCACTTATCCCTTGTTGATTTAAAAACAAGCAAAAATTGTGGTTACAATGGAAGTGAATGGGGCCAGCTCATAAAAATAAAAAATAAAAAACACAAAAGTATAATTCAAATATATTTCAAAAGTATAGACACAAGATAAGAGAAGAATTCCGCATTAAATGGGTTAACATGATTTTAGTGTGATAAAACTGATTTAACAGCATCACAGCATTTACCAGAATATAGAGTTTACCAGCGGTACGTGGTCATGACAGTGTTTATGGACTGGTCCCATTCACTTCCATTGTAAACACCTTGCTTTAAATAAATGAGGGAAGTGTCTATTTATTTATTTATTTTTTTTGGTAAATCAACATTGTCAAAAATGCTGTCAGTTGAGCTTAAGTTATATTTAAACACATTTTCCCTCCAAACTGTTAATACTGTAATGTAGAAAAAAACTATTATTTGTAAGTAATTAAATATTATAGTAGTATTTGTTACAGTTCCTTTAATTAATGCCAAACTGAAAACGATCAGTATGGACAGGGCAATCCGTTTTTCTGACCAACAGAAAATGGAGAAATCTGTTTGAAAACAATCGTGTTTGGAATTCCGGTTTGTGATGCTAGTGGCGCAGAAGTTACACACTTCACCTTTAATAGACATTAAAATAGTGTCACAATCTTAATGGTGCACTCAGTAAGATTTCCCATCGGTCTCTGTAGTCCTTGTGGTTTTGTACCCTGTACTGGCACCTTTTGTTCTGGATACTGGAAGCTTGTTCACTAAGTGCTGCTGACTTACACTGAATATGTTTGTTTATCATCTGTTTTATTACTTTAAGTCTGTGTTTTAATCTGTCTCATAATACACACATTCCTATAATAGACATTCTTGTATTCAATCCAAATTAATTTTTACACGATGTTGTGCGCTGGACTGTGACCTGGCAGCTGCGACTCGTGAGCTCTCTAACACCGCCACAGTGTCATTTGCTGTAAACTTGGCAGCGCCCATGAGGGGGCGACCCACTCCATGTAAAACTAAACAGCTTTTATTTGGTTACTGTTATAACTGGGGTCTTCGTCTCATGTGAGTGTTCATCATTTTCAGCATATTTCTAAAAAGTGCTGTTCCTGTCTTTAGGTTTAAAACTTTTTTTAATTAGCAAAAACGTACTTGTATGTGCACCTTTAATGGTTCATTTTCTTTTAGCAAAAAATAATTTCTAATTTTTTTCTTTTGATTTTGGGGTGAAATAGGATGCGATGATTTCTTGAGATATGTGTGTAAATTAAAAAGTGTCTCTGTAGAATCCAAACCCACCGGCAGGTCAAGTCTCGTCAGGTGGTTTGGACATATCCATTCACAAAATGTGCTACTAACTTCTAAATAAAACTTTATTAACACTACAGACATCAGTGCCGAGCCGAAAATGAATCTCCGCGTTGCAATTTACACCTTTCATTTGTCGAGAATTTCACAAGCATGTTCCTCCGTTCTGCGCCAGCTCTCTAAATGAAGCTCTTTATTTGGCATCCTTGGTTCGTCTTCACAAATCTCTTCAAAAATAGCAGCCGAGCACATACCTCAAATAGCTTCTTTCACACTGCTCCATGCAGACAACACAACCTCTGCTGACATGTGTGAGCTTTGGCAAATGAAACTTGACAAACCGCTAATTAGCCGGCAACTTAGTTTTCTTTTCTGCTATGCACTTTCCGTTCAATAATATATCTTTCTCAATTTCCTCGTGACAATGAACTGTGAAAACTTGAAAAATATTGTATAGAAAAGTTCTTAAAAACAACATGAAATGACATTTTAACTTGCACAGTGTGACATTTCAGTACAACTGAATATTCCTTTGGGATTTGATTAAATCGTACAATATTACTGATTAATACTGGGGGGTTTTTAACCCACACAAAAGAAAAGCCGTTTCATAGGAACACAAAAGGAGATATTTTAAAGCTTAAAAAGCACCTGAAAGTGCCAAAGAAGTAGTTAATGTGACCCGTGAATCATATTCCAATTCTTCTAAAAGCACACCCAACCCAAACATCTGAAGACTCATTTCTTCCATGAGCACTTGACCCATTCCTACTAATGCATTAACGGTCTTCCTTCTTTAAAAAAAAAAAAAAAAAATACAAAATACATAAATGTATAATAAATAAAAGTTCTATTCTTTCACCATTGTCTCTCACCTTCCTATCTGAGCAATTTTAAACTCTGTATTGCAGCACTTCTCATTTTATTGCCTCCATGGGATGAATCGCTTTAGCTGTATTCCACGTTAGTGAGTTGCTTTGGATAAAAGTGTCTGCTAAAAGAATAAATATAAATGTAAAATGTAAATACATACGATCATTCTGTATGATGAACAGACTCAACTTTAAGTCGTAATTCACTTTCAGATCAAATCATGAAATGAATGGAATGAAAAGTCAGTCTAAAAAAAAAAAAGTTATGTTGGATATACTTAAAAAGCATGATGCAAAAATGCTAAATATACAGTATATTTTAAGAAAATTCATCTTATGGTCATTTTATGTCAGCACAACTTGAAACCCTAAAATGTATCAATTTAGTCAACTTTATTACCTTAAAAAGGTATGTCACACATATAGGATTTATCAACTAATATCAAGTTGTGTCAAATTAACATTTATATCACTGTTTCTACTTGGCTCTAAAGAAAATAATAACTAAGGTCAGGCATTAAACTTGATTTCCCAAAGAAGTGCACATAAAGCTGCTCTTCAGCTATATATATTCACATGCACAAGGAAAAATGACATGAATTGAACAGGATCCAAGCTGATCACTTATAGACACTAATTACAAAAAACAGCTATTTACAGTAAAACAATATCAATAACTAAAAGTCTTAATAACAACAAATTAAATGCCCACATAAGTTCCTTTTGAACAAACATGCTTAAATTATTCAAGTGCAAGGGCTTATGGGTATTCCCCCAGAACCTCAGTTCTGTACTTTATTGAATGTTTGCATTTGTACTACTTAAAATCTTAATTTTACTCTCACAATTATTCACTTACTTTATGTAACTCTCCAAGTTCATCTTTAAATTTATATTTTGTGTTGTACACATTTATGAAAATTACAGTAAGTAAAGCTAAAAAAAAAAAAAAAAAAAAAAAAAAAGAGTAGAAGCTATTTATTTTTAAACTTTATGCATGAGCCAAAAAAAAAAAAAATATATATATATATATACAGGTGCATCTCAATAAATTAGAATGTCGTGGAAAAGTTCATTTATTTCAGTAATTCAACTCAAATTGTGAAACTCGTGTATTAAATAAATTCAATGCACACAGACTGAAGTAGTTTAAGTCTTTGGTTCTTTTAATTGTGATGATTTTGGCTCACATTTAACAAAAACCCACCAATTCACCATCTCAAAAAATTAGAATATGGTGACATGCCAATCAGCTAGTCAACTCAAAACACCTGCAAAAGTTTCCTGAGCCTTCAAAATGGTCTCTCAGTTTGGTTCACTAGGCTACACAATCATGGGGAAAACTGCTGATCTGACAGTTGTCCAGAAGACAATCATTGACACCCTTCACAAGGAGGGTAAGCCACAAACATTCATTGCCAAAGAAGCTGGCTGTATCCAAGCATGTTAACAGAAAGTTGAGTGGAAGGAAAAAGTGTGGAAGAAAAAGATGCACAACCAACCGAGAGAACTGCAGCCTTATGAGGATTGTCAAGCAAAATCGATTCAAGAATTTGGGTGAACTTCACAAGGAATGGACTGAGGCTGGGGTCAAGGCATCAAGAGCCACCACACACAGACGTGTCAAGGAATTTGGCTACAGTTGTCGTATTCCTCTTGTTAAGCCGCTCCTGAACCACAGACAACATCAGAGGCGTCTTACCTGGGCTAAGGAGAAGAAGAACTGGACTGTTGCCCAGTGGTCCAAAGTCCTCTTTTCAGATGAGAGCAAGTTTTGTATTTCATTTGGAAACCAAGGTCCTAGAGTCTGGAGGAAGGGTGGAGAAGCTCATAGCCCAAGTTGCTTGAAGTCCAGTGTTAAGTTTCCACAGTCTGTGATGATTTGGGGTGCAATGTCATCTGCTGGTGTTGGTCCATTGTGTTTTTTGAAAACCAAAGTCACTGCACCTGTTTACCAAGAAATTTTGGAGCACTTCAGGCTTCCTTCTGCTGACCAGCTTTTTAAAGATGCTGATTTCATTTTCCAGCAGGATTTGGCACCTGCCCACACTGCCATAAGCACCAAAAGTTGGTTAAATGACCATGGTGTTGGTGTGCTTGACTGGCCAGCAAACTCACCAGACCTGAACCCCATAGAGAATCTATGGGGTATTGTCAAGAGGAAAATGAGAAACAAGAGACCAAAAAATGCAGATGAGCTGAAGGCCACTGTCAAAGAAACCTGGGCTTCCATACCACCTCAGCAGTGCCACAAACTGATCACCTCCATGCCACGCCGAATTGAGGCAGTAATTAAAGCAAAAGGAGCCCCTACCAAGTATTGAGTACATATACAGTAAATGAACATACTTTCCAGAAGGCCAACAATTCACTAAAAATGTTTTTCTTATTGGTCTTATGATGTATTCTAATTTTTTGAGATAGTGAATTGGTGGGTTTTTGTTAAATGTGAGCCAAAATCATCACAACTAAAAGAACCAAAGACTTAAACTACTTCAGTCTGTGTGCATTGAATTTATTTAATACACGAGTTTCACAATTTGAGTTGAATTACTGAAATAAATGAACTTTTCCACGACATTCTAATTTATTGAGATGCACCTGTATATATATTTTCCCAGTGCATCAACTGCTATTGTATGCAAATCAGCAACTGTGACATTCCTGACATTCTTTAAAATATATCATTTTGTGTTTTCCAGAAGAAAGAAAGTGATGGGGTTTGGAACGACATGTGGATGAGTATATAAAGAGATTACTGGGTTATTTTTGTGTCTGTCCCTTTAAAATAGTGGGTCAGTTATTTCATGGTTTAATTCAAATAAAAAAAAATACAAGTTTTTAAATAAATACAAATAACTTTAAATGTCCACACATGTAAAAACAATGGATGTTGGTTTGTAGATTCATTTTAAATAATATACATTTATAACACAACCCCACTCCTCCCGTCTCTTGTGGGAGTCTCAAAGCCCTGCCTTAAAGGGTCTGTTCAACCAAAAATGAAAATTCTCTAATCATTTACACACCCTCATGATATCCCAGATGTGTATGACTTTCTTTTTTCACCTAAATATATATAATGAAAAATAGAAAAAAAAAAAAGCTCAGTAGGTCCTTAAAATGCAAGTGGATGGTGATCAGACATTTGAAGCTCTAAAATCACAGACAGTCAGCATAAACATCATCCATTCGACTCCAGTGGTTAAATGTATGTCTTCTAAAGCGACAGAATCGCTTTTGGTGTGAAAAAGATCAATATTGAAGTACTTGTTAACTATAAACTATCACTTCGGGTCACCAGACGTATACGCATTCACAAGAGCGCCGAGTTCACGTGGTCCTTATGTGACGAATTCGCCTTGGCATGTTACTGAAGTAATCTCACATTCTTCTCTCGGTTGAGACATCCAGGATGAGCACACAAACGCACCATTGTGAGTAAACAAACAGATACAAATACAGATGTAAACCAAAACCAATGAAGCTTCTGTACAGCCTTCCTCCTACTCACTTGTATACAGCGCTGCACTTCAGAGTGTCGCATGTGCGTCAGATCTCTCGTCTCACTCTCCAATGCGATTACGTCACATGCGCGTACCGCTACTGACCCGAAGCGATGGTTTATAGTTTAAAAGTACTTAAATGTTGACCTTTTTCACATCAAATGCGCCACTTCAGAAGACATTAATTGAACCGCTGGTGTTGTATGGATGATGTTTATGCTGACTATCTGTTCTTTTTGGAGCTTCAAATGTCTGATCACCATCCACTTTAAGGACCTACTGAGCTAAGTTATTTTTCTATTTATCAAATGTGTTCTGCAGAAGAAAGAAAGTCATACACACCTGGGATATCATGAGGGTAAGTAAATGATGAGAGAATTTTCATTTTTGGGTCAACTAACCCTTTAAATAATACACTCACATGTTGTATTTTCATCTAATGACACTTTGCCAGGACTATTAATGGCATTGTCTCACACAATCCTCATAAAAGCAATTATTTTATTATCACTGTTATCCCAGTTAGAGCTCAGATTAACATTAAACACTGATCAATGTCAAGTAGACGTTTTTAAATCAGACAGCACAAGTGTCTTTGTTCTGAGGGCGTTTCTAACAGCCCCTGCTAAAAGGTAATCATTAATTATTATAAAGCAGCGTAAAACGGGGTGAATTCAGTTGTGACTGTACTATCTGTTCTCTCCGTCTCCACAGAGAGCGAATTTCAGTGATAAAATGAAGGGACTGTCACTAATGATCACTTTACCTCTCAGATGGCATGGCAATTTAATTCAGGTAGGCTGAGAAGCTCTCTTCAATCAAAGATCAATAATTTGAACAGTGGGTGGCTAACTGCAATGTGAACGAACAGAAAGGGGCTTTTCTGTAATTCTGACAGAGATAGTGATGTCAGATTTGCAGGCCCACACAGTAGTTCTCATTCACTAATAACCATGTACAAGTTCTTACTTAAAGGGATAGTTCACCCAAAAATGAAAATTCTGTCCTCATTTACTCACTCACATATCAATCCAATCCCGCATTAATTTCTTTCTTGTGCAGATCACAAATGGAAATGTTTTAGTGCAACTCAAGTTCTCGAGTGAACATGCAAGAGTCTGTGAATAAGCTTCACTCATGAACGCGCAACAGATGTCAATATTTATGCTGAAAAATTACGTAAACTGCGGGTTGTTATTTCACCAAAACCTACTGTATGCCTTCAGAAGACTTGGAATATGATGCACAAGCCACATGAACTACTTTAATGATAATTTTCAGTGCTTTTTAAGCTTTAAAGTGAGTCATTATGTACTGCCACTGTACTGAAAAGACGGGCCGTGACATTCATTAAAACATCTCCTTTTGTGTTGCGCATAAGAAAGTAATGCAGGTTTGGAACCACATGAGGGTAGGTAAATGATGACAGAAGGTTCATTTTTGGGTGAACTATGCCTTTAAATGTGCTGAAAAGGTTCTCACGCAAAATTTCTGCTGGATTCACTACAGGTGTGGACATACAAAAATTAGTTTTGACCCTCGTACTTATGTTGATTAATCTGGAATATTCTAAATGATTAGCATAATACACATCCAAATCACCTCCACATCAGGACTGAAATGGGACTTTGAAGGAATTAGTTATTACCCTATTGTCGATGCAAACCCATTTGACTTTCTTTGTGGAACAACAAAGGACAAATGTTTAAAAATCTTCACATGTATTTTTGCCATATAAGGAAAGTGAATAGTGTAGGTTGTAAATCTTAAAAAAAAAAAAAAAAAAAAACATTTTTCATCTTCTGAAGCCATATGATCATGTTTAGTCAAATTTAAGTTGTTACTCGCTCTCAAATCAAATAATTGATCAACTCTTGTAAAAAGCCCACAAATCGAGCATGGTGACATGACACTAACATCAAATCACGACACTAACATCAAATAAGGTTAATATTACTGGCGTACCGCCATATTTTCTTTGTGCAAAATTTACAGGAGTTGATCAATGATTTTATTTTATTTTGTTTTAGAGTGATAGCAACTTATATTTCAGGCTGTTCCTCACACAAAGTGATCGTGTGTCTTCAAAAGGCTTGGAATATTATGCATGAGTTGTAAAGACAAGTTTTATGCTGGTTTTTTTGTCGCTTTATGGAGCAGCTCCATTAGTTTTTTTAACTGAAGTTGTATGGCAAAATAAATTTTTTAAATGCTGTTTTAGGTTAAAAAGAAAGTAAACTTTTAAAAACACATCTCGAAACACCTGCATTCTCTTTTTTTTTTTTTTTTACTTTATGAAGCCCGGAGTCACTACTTAATTACATTATATGGTGAAAAGACAAGTGGAGACTTGAAAAGTTAATTTGTGTTCCACAGAAGGAAGAAAGAAAATCACAGTTGTTTGGAACGACATGAGGGTGAGTAAATATGACAGAATTTTCATTTTTGTGTGAACAACCCCTTTAACAAGCATGTGCTCTAATTGAAAATGACAGCATACACCAGTTATGCTGTGCTTGCTCATTAGAAAGCCATGTTCATCTGAATCTTTCAAAGTCTCATTCAAACTCCATATGACCAGATTTATCCATTAAAATGCTCCAAAAGATCACATTGCTTGTTAGACTAAGTAAGAGTGGTTCCGTTAGCTCTTAGAGGAGAAACGTGAGCAGAAATGGGTTTTATCAGAACACAGGGAGCCATTGTTACTCTGACACAGTGTTGAAAACAAGCGTTCGACCAATCCCAGGGCTCAGCTGAGGGGACTCTGGATTTGTTCTGTCTGCTTGGAAATGATAAGCTTGACAGAGCTCAATACCCAAGAGCTGGAGGCCCCATGAAGTGTGTGCGAGTGTGTGTAGGTAGACAGGCTTACAGAGCACACCTCTGTGGACGCTGTGAAGTGGACCATGGTTGAACAACAAAAAAATAACATCAGTCCCTTTTCAGAGACACCGAAGCTTTCAAGGTAATCCAGGTAACACACTCACAGAAATAAACATACACATACATACATACATACATGCATATATACATATACACACGTGTGTATATATATATATATATATATATTTATATACACACACACACACACACACACACACACACACACACACACACACACATACATACATACACATACACTATATTGCCAAAAGTATTCGCTCCTCTGCCTTTAGACGCATATGAACTTAAGTGACATCCCATTCTTAATCCATAGGGTTTAATATGACGTTGCCCTACCCTTTGCGACTATAACAGCTTCAACTCTTCTGGGAAGGCTTTCCACAAGGTTTAGGAGTGTGTTTATGGGAATTTTTGACCATTCTTCCAGAAGCGCATTTGTGAGGTCAGACACTGATGTTGGACGAGAAGGCCTGGCGAAGAAGGTCTTCGCTCTAATTCATCCCAAAGGTGCTCTATCGGGTTGAGGTCAGGACTCTGTGCAGGCCAGTCAAGTTCTTCCACACCAAACTCGCTCATCCATGTCTTTATGGACCTTGCTTTGTGCACTGGTGCGCAGTCATGTTGGAACAGGAAGGGGCCATCCCCAAACTGTTCCCACAAAGTTGGGAGCATGGAATTGTCCAAAATCTCTTGGTATGCTGAAGCATTCAGAGTTCCTTTCACTGGAACTAAGGGGCCAAACCCAGCTCCTGAAAAACAACCCCACACCATAATTCCCCCCCAACAAACTTCACAGTTGGCACAATGCAGTCAGACAAGTACCGTTCTCCTGGCAACCGCCAAACCCAGACTCGTCCATCAGATTGCCAGATGGAGAAGCGTGATTCGTCACTCCAGAGAACGCGTCTCCACTGCTCTAGAGTCCAGTGGCGGCGTGCTTTACACCACTGCATCCGACACTTTGCATTGCACTTGGTGATGTATGGCTTGGATGCAGCTGCTCGGCCATGGAAACCCATTCCATGAAGCTCTCTACGCACTGTTCTTGAGCTAATCTGAAGGCCACATGAACTTTGGAGGTCTGTAGCGATTGACTCTGCAGAAAGTTGGCGACCTCTGCGCACTATGCGCCTCAGCATCCGCTGACCCCGCTCTGTCATTTTACGTGGCCTACCACTTCGTGGCTGAGTTGCTGTCATTCCCAATCGCTTCCACTCCGTTTCTCACACACCTATCATATTTCTTCAGAAGATATGGATTTAACCACCAGAGTCATCTGGAGTATTATTATGTTGCCATTTTTTAATCAAAATTGATCATTTTATGTGTATTTTGGAGCTTCAAAATTTTGCCACCCATTCACTTGCATTGTATGGACCTACAGAGCTTCTAAAAATCTTAATTTGTGTTCAGCAGATGAATGAAAGTCATACACATCAGGGATGGCATGAGGGTGAGTAAATGATGAGAGAATTTTCATTTTTGGGTGAACTATCCCTTTAAGGAGCTTCAATGAGGTTGGCTACTTTCTGTAAGTAACTTGCAGTGTAGCGTACTACTTTTCAAAACAGTCACTTTCTTGTAGTTTAACTATTATAAATTGCAACTTAGTTTCAAAGTAGCTCCCTCAATACTCACAGTTCTTAGACTCTCACACATGTACACTTCTAGAAGAAATAAGAAAATAAGAGAGATTGTGCATGGAGAGAGTGTGACGATGACCCTTAAAAGTATGATTGAAATTGTGAGATGACGGTTTTACAGAATACATCCCTGAAAAACACAATCATAATTCGTCACTCCAGTAGAATCCATCTACATTAATGCACTCGTGAACATTTTTCCTTCACTGTCTCATTCTTGTCCTCCGTTTTATTTTATACGAGTAGAGTCTGTCTGACTGATTCTCTCTGTGTACATGATGTGAGTTTGGATGAGCTGACAGTGTCTACTATGAGTAAAATAAAATTCAGAGGATAAGAGAATGGGTATGCTTGTGCACTTGTTTCCCTACTTCTGAAGGATAAATGTCTGAAAATGTCCTCACAATTTTAGTAAAACACTGGCTTAAAACCTAAGGGCAGTCTGGAACCAAATACATTCCAATGTGATCAAAATTAGATTCTATGAATGCCAAAAGGTGTCTTTAAAGACAAGTTAAGGTTGGGCATTTGTAAGTTCTATATATATATTTGTGTGTGTGTTACTTACCCTGGTCAGAGAGGAAGTCAAGCATGGTCTGCAGTAAGAAAGACAGATGTCTGACCGACAGCCCAGGGTTCCCCATTCGACGAGATGCATAAACTAGCTCATGAAGTAACCGTAACTGCACTGCCGCCCATCCACGATGTGTTCCTACAAACACAGAGACACAATTCAACACACACAAACAAATACAAAAGTTTTTCCTCTAATACATATTATATTATATCCCCCTTTGTGGACTATTGAAAAAAAATACAGTTTAAAGGGGGAAACAGAAAGTTAAAAGGAAGTTAATGGGGGAATGGGTAGCTCAGCGAGTATTGACGCTGACTACCACCCCTGGAGTCGTGAGTTCGAATTTACAATCAGCCGGTCATTGTGGCCAGGCACGTGCACACAGACATCAAAGGGGGCTTGAGCACCTGCCCTTTTTCTTCCTCGAGAGAAAGTGCCCTTTTTTTCTGGGGTGCTTTTATTTTTATTTTTTAATAAATGAATATATATATATATATATATATATATATATATATATATATATATATATATATATTCCTGTTTGCGCACAGCTTCCCTGTCAAACAAATATATTTATTGAATAAAAAAATTAAAATATCCGGTCGGGAGATGAGACTTTGTCGAGTTCCGATGCCCGCCCTCCCGCCCTCCCTCCACATCTCCGCACAGCAGTGCGGCACACATCGGCACATCAGACACACAGACAGGCAGACAGGCTGGCAGCAGCCCCTCCCAGCTTCTATCCCAGTTGTGTTTTTCTTGGCTTGTGTGGAGGTGAGTGGTGATGGACAAAAGACTCCATCTACCAGCTACCAATGCCTCAACTTTACAGCTAATTAGCCAAAAGACAAATATAGTTAACTTGTGTCTTGCTAACATGCATGACTCATGAGCTACTAGCTAAGTTAGCTAAAGTTTAGCTAAGGCAATATATCATGGCCATACAGGCTAATGTACTGTACTTAATGGAGACACTACAGGTGAATACAGTAAAATTGGTGTCTAATAACGTCATCACAATCGCCACATTGATATGCAAATTAGGCGTTAACTAATTAAAATGCGCTAATTTGCATACATTTGACAAGGCACTTCAGGTGAATAGGATAAACAAAATAACTAAAGCATATCACCACAGAACTTCCCCAATTAATGACTTGCATCAAGAGTCTTTTCCCCTGAAATGTTATGTTTAAATATACAGATAATCACGCATTGAACGGCAGCGGTAGATCTGCGGCAACTGCTATTAATCATCATGGATGTGGAGGATGCGTCAAACATCGAAAGAACACCTGAACATCTTCGGCTGCACCTGTAAGGGCTTTTCATAATGAAGAAGGACAATTGCTTGATCATGTCATGTGAGTTTAGCATGCTCAAGTCAATTCTTCCTCTAATTTTAAGAAACAAGGTATATTTTATCCCAGCAAACACAGTACGTTCTGACGACGTCAACAGTTAGTCGCCCTTTCGTCAGCGTGACATGACTCTGACAACGTTGTGACAACGTCTTGGTAAAGTTCCATTTTTAAGTATCTTGGCTGACGTTCCAGAGACGTCGTGACCATGTCCTGAGGTGAATGCTAAAGAAGACCATGGTCTCTGTGTGAACTGATTATTTTGTAGAAATCTGTTGAGTATGAAAATAAATTGGTAAGGAAGTCAGAGTTGTGTTAATATATTTAACATTTTGTTTAAAAAAAAATTTTTTTTTTTTTAAATAAATAATTATGAGAAGTGCCCTTTTTTCCCCCACTTGAGCTCCTGCGCCCCAAAATGTCTGTGCACGTCCCTGATTGTGGCAAAATAAACCCCTTCAGGGTGATAAAAGACCCATCTGTTCCGCATCCGTAAGGGATTATTTTGTGTCAGATGGTCATCACATTATTCCTTATATATATTCAACACTTTTGTAACATCCATTTTCCCTGAAGTACACTAATAATGTTGAATAACAAAAAAAAAAAAGAGTCATAAATTAGTTTTACACAACCACTATTAACCCTCTCTCTGACCCTTACGCAGGCTGTTTTTGTTACTGTACCTTTAAGACATCTATATGTAAATGATGTAACCTTTGCATAAACTTACAGGTCAGAGTTCACACCATGGTTCATCAGGACTGCCTTATGAATACTAAAAAGGTGTTAGCATGCAAAGGTCGGTTATTATGTGTTAAAGTGCTCATAGTTGTAACATCATAACGACAACCATAATCAACATCCCTGATTTCTTGACAAGCAGTTTTTCGAGCTTAGGTTCAGTTGCTTTGTAAATGTTGGGTTATGCATAGTAAATCAAACAAATGTTTTTCCTGGTAATGTCCACTTTAAATGATCAAACATAATGTGACAGAAAGGCCAAACTCAGTCTTGTTTTGTGTGTACAAACACCATCTTTCTGTGGTCAGAAATGTCAGTGAGGCGTCATACAATTTACAATCCTAAATTACATCATTCAACGGCTGAGTTACAAAACTCATCCATCAGGCTACTCGCACAACTGTCAAAGGAGAGAAAGAATTAGAGGGAGAGAGAATGAGTAGGTGAGAGAGTTGAAGCTGATCCGTGCTGCTCTTGAAGAACGTGGATGTCATTCTGAAATGATTGTGTGGATTTATCACTTCACACAGTTCTGCCGCTCATACAACCAATTCATTCTCATCCGTCAATTTTACAGTCACCTTACACCCAATTCATGCAAATCCAAGCTAAGCTTTGAGGAGAAAGTGTGTCTGTAAAGAAAAAATTACAAACAGCAGCTTTTCTCCTGTTGAATGCTTCTTATATGCAAAAACAGGAGGTAACCATCCACAAGCACACAGCACAAACAAGGAAACACTGTACAGACCGACTTACCTAGTAGTGGTGTCCTCAGTCACCATTCAACTTCATTGCATCTTTTGCCCATACAATGAGAGTGAATGGTGACTCAGCCTATCACTAAGCCTAACATCTCCTTTTGTGTTCCGCAGAAGAAAGTCATATGGGCTTTAGAACAACATGAGGGTAAATAAATGACTGAATTTTCATTTTGGGGTGAACTATCCCTTTAACCTACTCTTTCTTGACCCTCTCATACTATCTATGCATACACACACACTCACTTTTTTTCTCTCTGTGCATGTGAGGAGTTTTTAGGGGTGTGTATAAATTCCATTTGCATTAGAAAGGAGATAGAGGTTGCTAAACTATCAACCTGTGACTCTCTGTCAGCGTACATACACTCTTCACTTGAATCACACTCGCTCTGTCCCTCTGTATCGCCAACCCAGAAGCAGGCGATCCAGAAGATGGGCATGAAAGCAGAACAGTGCTGGCAGAGGGTCACCTGAAAAACGACTGTGACTCAGCACACCCTGGATTCCATAATTCCATTAAATCCAGCATAGATTAAATTACTGTGATGTCACATAGCAGGCAACCGTGCTTTCAGGTTCTACAGAGAGCAGCATATTTTTAAAGGCTGATAGGAGCAGCACTGCAGTTTTAATAATATATTGAGCATTATATAATATTAAACTGCTTGTTACTGTTAATAATAATTTTATAAAGGGATTTCTGTATCGTTGACCACCACCTCTGTAGTCGCGAGTTCGAATCCAGGGTGTGCTGAGTGACTCCAGCCAGGTCTCCTAAGCAACCAAATTGGCCCGGTTGCTAGGGAGGGTAGAGTCACATGGGGTAACCTCCTCGTGGTCGCGATTAGTGGTTCTCGCTTTCAATGGGGCGCGTCGTAAGTTGTGTGTGGATCGCGGAGAATAGCATGAGCCTCCACATGCTGGGAGTCTCTGCGGTGTCATGCACAACAAACCACATAAGATGCGCGGACTGACTGTCTCAGAGGCGGAGGCAACTGAGACTTGTCCTCCGCCACCCGGATTGAGGTGAGTAACCGGACCACCACGAGGACCTAGTAAGTAGTGGGAATTAGGCAATCCAAATTGGGAAGAACAGGGGATAAAAAAAAAAAAAAGAACTAGTAAATCCTTTCACAAACAGCCAGTGCGCAATGAAGTGGAGGAGACGGGGTTGCCATTCTCCCCGTTTAATCTTACGATGTGTTATGATGTCATCATTAGATCATAAATGGAATCATTTCTGTCCAGTCAAAAACACCTTGAATCGAGTTTGTACGATTCATTCGTAAAAAGTCCAAATCTGCCAACAGCAGCCGTGGGACAAATGGGTATTAATGGAGCAGATGTGATAGCAATGAAGGTGATCCATCAAATAGCATAATTTACGTCAAATACTGAGTTTCTCCTGATTCACCGATCCTAATGGAAATATAAAGAAGCCCAAATCTCCAATAATCTTTCGGAAATGGGGTGTTTCAACTCCACAAACAGCAAATTTGGGGCATTTTCAACTCAATGGGAACAAAGCGCCCATGGAAAGCAGTTCTTTTCTGGGGTGCAAAAAAAAATCGTAAGTGTCGCCACAAAGTATTTGTTTGTAAAAAGTAACTTAATTTTGGCTTCATTCCAATTCATATGCGATCCATCCTAAATAGTGAACGAGGTATGATTTGGTGTACTAAAACGTAGTACATTGAAAACAGTATGCCAAAGGTGCCTGGATGGTGTACTATTACAGGTTTGCTCTTTGGGCTAATAGTGGCCACAACCCCTTGCAATAAAGAAGAGGAATAGTTTAGTAGTAGTCCTAGAGTTTGAGTCTGTGATGGTTCACTTTTAGAAAGGCCTGTCCATTTAAGGGGTTAGTTCACCCAAAAATGAAAATTCTCTCATCATTTACTCACCCTCATGCCATCACAGATGTGCTTGACTTTCTTCCGCAGAACACAAACAAAGATTTTTAGAAGAATCTCTCAGCCCTGTAGGTCCATACAATGCAAGTGAATGGTGATCAGGCCTTTGTAGCTCCAAAAATCACATAAAGGAAACATGAAAGTAATCCATAAGACTCCAGTGGTTTAATCCATGTCTTCAGAAGCAATATAATAGATGTGGGTGAGAAACAGATCAATATTTAAGTCCATTTTTACTCTAAATCTCCACTTTAACTTTCATATTTACATCTATTAACACCCATTTTCACAAACACCTGCTCCCCATGTAGCTGCCAACTACTAAAAAAAAGCCACTTCATTCCCTCTATAACGAGAGACCAATCAAAATATCACATGCCATAGTTTAGGGCTCATAACGGCTGTTGCGAATGGGCCGTTCGGAGTTTCTGGGAACTGGTTTACATTACTCAAGGGTCTGCTGTGGTTCTGCGTTCAGGCTCTGTGTGCTAACTGGACTCTGAATCCCTAAACACTATGGCCAGGCTAAACCCAATCAATCAGCGGATGATGACATATTCTCTCTCTAGTACTTCGTTCTCTTGGTATAATTGAGAGTTGAGCTAGCGAGCTCCCAGGCCAATTAAAAACCCATTTTCTCTTCTCTCTTGGTGGTCTTGGGTGTCTCTATTGACCTAAGCCCTCTTCACTCTTTCAGTTAAAGAGTTCATAAGCCCAGGGTCACCTCCAGGTTCAGCTGACACACAGGGTCTCAATGGCCCTGTCTGCAGGGGCGGTCATTTCTGACCGAAATAAAATGCGTTGCTTAAAGTAAACATAGAAAACCAATATAAGCAGAAATCAATGTTCTACTTTAGTTGAAAAATGTGAAAGCTTTATTATTGTCTATATTTAGATAATCTTCATACATCATGTTTAAAGGCAACTTTATTTTACTTTCTTAATGTATCAAGTCTTATTGCACATGATTCATCGGTGCATGTTATTAGAAAGAAATGCATCATAATATTTCACTTATATACATTCGAATATAATGTTGTTTTGAATACAATATAACATTTAAATTATATACAAAAATACAATGTAATAACTAGTTTTTCCACCTCTGTAACGTTTTTTGTTTTTCTGCTGATGCAATCAAGGCCATGCAGGAAGGGATAAATAATATTAAAAAAAAAAGATTGACATTTTCTGATGAAAACAAGAGTGGTGCTTTCCCGTTCAAAACATAATGTTTGGGTGTTTTAGATGGTTGTCAGGGCATTTCCTAAGGGGCTCTTTCCTGCTCTTTTTCAATTGCTTTTCTTTACAAACATGCGCTAGTTGGACATCTTCGACCGTTGTGCCAGGTCTCGTTGTTTTTTCAGCATCGTTTAGATGCTGTTTCAAGTTAAAAAGAACTGTTAAAAATGCCTCTCAAGACACCTGCGTTCTGTTCGACTGACTGACTGAACGAATGAACTGTTACACTTATATAGCACTTTTCTGACACTACTGTACACTCAAAATGTTTTATACAGACTGAACAGCCCCTAACATGTTCTGCATGGCTTTTAGAGTGTTGCTGTGTAGTTGCAATGGTGTTCTGGGCTCACCCCCAAGTCTTCAATGAAAATCAAAGTGATTTTTGGCCAGTTTTATCATTCGCCAGGTAATAATTGTAAATCTAATTGCATAAAAAAGCTATAGCAAACCTCTCCACAACAAGGCACATGATTATTACTCCTGGAGTTCGCTAGTTCGAATTCCAGGGCGTGCTGAGTGACTCCAGCCAGGTCTCCTAAGCAACCAAATTGGCCCGGTTGCTAGGGATGGTAGAGTCACATGGGGTAACCACCTCGTGATCACTATAATGTGGTTCGTTCTCGGTTGGACGTGCGGTGAGTTGAGCGTAGTTGCCGTGGTGGATTGCGTGAAGCCTCCACACGCACTATGTCTCCATGGCAACGCGCTCAACAAGCCACGTGATAAGATGCGTGGGTTGACGGTCTCAGACGCGGAGGCAACTGGGATTCGTCCTCCGCCACCCGGAGGCAACGATTTGAGGTACTGTTCATGTCTGGAGCACAAATGCAGACCAGTTTCATTGTTTGGGACATGGAGTTACACCCCTAAATTTAGGGCTGTAGGATTGTTCAAATGCATAACCCTACGTATAAGCAATAGTAATAGTTATGCTTGCACTATCACAACTTAAAATCTTCCTCAGAAACAGGTCACATTATAAAAGTTAAATGCATTACGAATGCTGTATTAGGTTGTCTTTAAAGAATGGTAATGCTTTTCTCTAGCCAATTTCAGTTACACACACACATTTTGCCACACACACACACACACTATTTCTGAATTAGGATTCTGAAAGATATAGACAGACCCCCAGGCTGTCTCTAAAGCTAAACGTCTTTATCATGCCATGCAAGTGTGTGTGTGTGTGTGACAGTTGGGCAGAAGGTTGAGAGCCTTTTATATTAAACAGAATATGGTTAAGGACCCTTAAGCGACGCACCTCGGAGTCTGACATCACCGCTCAGGGTCAGATGTTTTCTCTACACTGTTTTCCAACACAAAGAGCTGATAGAATATATATCACCCCTGAGAAGAGCCCTTGAAAACACAACACTTTTCTGTAAGCATACAAAGAGGACAAGGTTACTTCTACGCCACCTGGTTAGATTACAGATAAACCAAAGTCCATTGAACAGTCAGAGTGAATTACTGAAATCTGATCAATTCCGGTCCAGATTCATATTCTGCTATTGTTTTGCAAAAGACGGCACTGAAAGAAACATTAATTAATCATGCATTAATATTAATGAAACAAAAAACAAAGGCATTAACATGATTAGAAGGGTAAACGACAAGAGAGGGGGAATGATGTCATTGCCATTTATTAAATAAAAGACGCACGTACATCACTCGTACCATAATGTATGCAAGGCGTATTTCTCCTCCAGACTTGCATCATTACTTGTTTGTTCATTGTCTTTAATTGAGGACATAGAAGTAAAGAATGTGTCTGAATTTTGAAACTGACCCTTTTTAGCCAGAAAAAAAGCTGCAATGCAGACCAGACATTATCCCGATAGTCAAAAGTCAGGCTAACCAGGACTAAGTGCTAAGTGCTTATATTCAAGATAACTCATATGTGTGTGTTACCTTTGCTGAAGTCTTTAGGGTCGAGAGAGAGGCTGTATCCCGGCAGGGTCTCCAGCAGGAGTTTGTAACAGGCCTTCCAACCCGGCTCAGGGATGGTGGGGGCGACACACTGCATGGCAGCAACACGTTTGAAAAACGCAGATTTACGGTGAAAGCCAATGAGCTCGTAGAGCTCTGAGAGAACGCTGTAACGCTGGATCTTCTCCTCCTCTGAAAGCTGATCACAGATGAAAAAACATTCCTAATGGACAAGCTTAAATAGCTGCTTTGAATTTAAAAACAAAGTCAACAATTCTTTTTAAAATTAGAGTGGGGTCAAATCTGCAGAATTCTCCAAAACAGGGATGCATTATATTGAGCTGAGAATAATACATTCTTATTGGTAGCTCAAAGCATCAATGTCTTATAAACCAGCGGATGTGTTGAACTGTTAATGACAATTATTGCAATTCTGCTGCGATTTCCGTGGTGTTCAGCATGGGTTTGCCGAGTTGAAATAGGTTCAAATCCTGCAAGGGATGAGCCATTTACTATCATCAGTGTGTTCTTGATCATAGCACTTAACACTCACGTTGCTCTAGAGGGACTGACCCTGCAATAAGTGCATTATATATCACTTTGTGTCTGCTAAACTAGTGCAAGGCTGATCCAAGTGTTTGAAGGATGCAAGCGCTCACCTGGCCCAAGTTGATGTAAACAGCATTCTGCAGGAACTCTGACGCCTCCATGGCTCGCTTCTGAATGGCTAAAACTCTGACAGCCTTAATGCAGGCTTCCAGCTCAATCACTCCAGCACTCTTATACTGAGAGACAGACATAAAGACATTTTAGTTAACATAGAAGTTTATGCAATCTATATAAAGTTATACTGTATATATAAGTGTAATAACTGAATAAATATAGTAAAATTTGAAAAAAAAAGGAATTGTAAGCATTTTGTATGCAGAACAGTTTATGTCTTGTATAGCTACAGTACATGGGTAACAAAACCAGCACGATATCAACAATCTCTTTTTATCTATACATAAACGGACAGTTATAATCAAGGTATGAGCCTAAAAACACTCAATACTGGTTAATGTAGTTTTAAATTAACCATTCCCATAGTTCAGCTGGTATAGCATGGCACTAGCAATGCCACAGTCATGGGTTTAATTCCCAGGGGCACACATACTGATGCACTAAACCTTGAAGCATCTGCCTAATGCACTAATGCAAAAACATAATAGACATTTTGATCATATTGCTATACGTATTTAAGGTGATTCACAGGTTTTATTGTGAAATTTGACCTCAGAGAACAACGTGTTATAAAGTGCAAATATTGGAGCACACCTGTAATATATGAAGAAACAAAATAGGACATAACAGATCCATCTTTCTTGTGCAGAAATGCCCCTCTAATCTTGATATGTCAACATATTTGAAAATCAAAGCTCAGCACTGGACACAGTGGCCAAGCGCTGCACTATTCAAATCTGTAAACTTATGAGGTCATAATGACCCCTGGTGGCTACTGGCAGAACTGACAGCTGATGTGGCAGAAATGAGCTGTTGGAAATCAGTGAAACAAAGAGACACTGAATGAGCAGCTCCATTCACAATTCTGGAGTCAAACGCTTCGACTCACACATAAATCATGGTTGTGCTTTTAGACTATCTCTGGGGGCTCAGGGCGAGTTCTGGAGCATTATTAATAATGAAGAAAAGTTTTTAATAAAGTAATAAGCCACGAGAGGCTGTGTGTCAAAGTGTTTTTACTACTGTTAAGAGATGTTGTTAGGAATGACAGAAAGCAATGGGTGCATAAGACTCCTTTAACTATGGTAAATCACTGTAACAAATGGACTTTAATGGTTTATTGCTTTTATAAAATATCCAGATAAGGTTAAAACATTTTTAAATATGTTTGAATAATAATTCTGAATCAAAAGTCATACTCAGAATTTTTATTTTAATTATCAATTATTCTGGTTTTGGAAAAGCATATGCTTGCTGAAAAGGCAAATACACTGTATCACACCTTTAAATGTTGAGGATGATTCACTGCAGTGATTCAGGTAAGCATGTTTTTCCCAGTGGGGCATTATATGCCACAGAGGCAACATGGACAGAGCTTTCTAAAAAAACAAAATTTGTCCTGCCCTGCAGAGGACATCTCAACAGAGCGGTTACTGTTATAATGCTATTTAAAGTTAGAATTGTTATGTTATTTTACAGTCAAAAGAACCACAGCAGATCAAACTCCCATATTTCTGTGTCATAGTTACCTTGCTATAGTATGAGATGGCCTCCTTGTATTTCTCAATGATATCCTCCTGACTCAAGCAGTTTTTGGCTCGTCCGATCTCAGTACTTGTGTCTGCACTGATCCCACTGGTCGTCAGAGCACCTGGACAGGAAGCAGGAAGAGGAGAAAGAAAGAAGAGTGGTAACTGGACAATGATGAACTGAGTTTGTTAAGGTTAAGGAAGCAAAAAAGGAAAGAAAACTATAGGAAGGAAAAAAATAGCAATGACAGAAGGAAGGAAAAGATGGAAAAGAAGAAAAAGGATGAATAAGAAAAAGATAGGAAGGAAAAAAGGAAAAAATTAAGGAAGGAAAGAAGGAAAAAAGGAAGAAATGAAGGAAGGAAAGAAAAAGATTGCCTGAAGGAAAAAGATAGGAAGCAAGCAAGGAAGGAATGGGGCAAGGAAGGAATGGGGCAAGGAAGAGGCAAGAAAGGAAGGAAGGAGGCAAGGAAAGATGCAAGGAAGGAAGGAGGCAAGGAAGGAAGCAAGGAAGAGGCAAGGAAGGAAGGAAGCAAGGAAGAGGCAAGGAAGGAGGAAAAAAGGAAGAAATGAAGGAAGGAAAGAAAAAGATTGCCCGAAGGAAAAAGATAGGAAGCAAGGAGGCAAGGAAGGAAGCAAGGAAGAGGCAAGGAAGGAAGGAAGCAAGGAAGAGGCAAGGAAGGAGGAAAAAAGGAAGAAATGAAGGAAGGAAAGAAAAAGATTGCCCGAAGGAAAAAGATAGGAAGCAAGCAAGGAAGGAATGGGGCAAGGAAGGAAGCAAGGAAGAGGCAAGAAAGGAAGGAAGCAAGGAAGAGGCAAGGAAGGAAGGAAGGAAGGAAGAGGCAAGGAAGGAGGAAAAAAGGAAGAGGCAAGGAAGGAGGAAAAAAGGAAGAGGCAAGGAAGGAGGAAAAAAGGAAGAAATGAAGGAAGGAAAGAAAAAGATTGCCCGAAGGAAAAAGATAGGAAGCAAGCAAGGAAGGAAGGAAGCAAGGATGAGGCAAGGAAGGAATGGGGCAAGGAAGGAAGGAGGCAAGGAAGGAAGGAGGCAAGGAAGGAAAGAAGCAAGGAAGAGGCAAGGAAAGAAGGATGCAAGGAAGGAGGCAAGGAAAGAAGGAAGCAAGGAAGGAGGCAAGGAAAGAAGGTAGCAAGGAAGGAGGCAAGGAAAGAAGGTAGCAAGGAAGGAGGCAAGGAAAGAAGGAAGCAAGGAAGGAGGCAAGGAAGAAAGAGGCAAGGAAGGAAAGAAGCAAGGAAGGAAGAGGCAAGGAAGGAAAGAAGCAAGGAAGGAAAGAAGCAAGGAAAGAAGGAAGCAAGGAAGAGGCAAGGAAGGAAGGAAGGAAGCAAGGAAGAGGCAAGGAAGGAAGGAAGCAAGCAAGCAAGCAAGCAGGCAAGCAAGCAGGCAAGCAAGCAAGGAAGGAAGAAACCAAGGATGGAAGGAAAAAACATAAGGAAGGTAGGAAGGAAAAAGATAGGATGGAAAAAAAGAATGAAGAATGGAAAGAAGGAAATCCTGTTCTCTGCATGCTGTTGTAGCACTTCTTTGCACACAAGTCTTAACACTGTAACACTGACATACAATCTCTGTAGTTAAAGACTCTTGACAGTCATAAAGGTCCATGTTTCCAGCTGGCTGAAACACAGTTACATGCTCTAGATATGAAATGAAGACAACATGAAATTTAATTAACCCTATCCACATTCTTCAGTTTTGCTGAGATGGTGTAAAAATCCTAGGACTAGTTTGCAGAAATACGTTTTTAAAATACTGTAATCTCATATTTATTGATTGATCATTCTTGAGGCAAAGTTGTTTGGAATCAAATGTATCAAAATCTATCAAATTATATGAATATTGTGTGTCTGTATTAAACACTGCTGACCATACACAACCATTTACACTCATGTAAACATAAGTGTCTCCCGGTGGCCTTTTTTTTTTCCTCTTATTTTAATTTCTTTTGCACAGACCCCGGAGGACAAGAGTCAAATAGCCCCACCACGTTTCATTCCGATTGGCCTTTGTTAACCTTGTCTAATAGCTACTGAAAGTCGATTGGTCAATGACTGCCATGTTTTTCAAGATATGCGACTGTACTTGCAGACCTCAATGCCACCCTAGACAAAGTGAATGAATGCAAAACTGCCTGCAAAATTTCAAGTTGATCATACCAACAGTCCTACAGTTATAGCTATTTTTAGGTTGGTCGTTTGTATAGCACTATCAAGTGGTAAAGTCACAGTTTTTTGTGTGTCCTCAGACTGATTTTTGTAAAAATATCACATTCCATTCAAGAGTTATAACCATTTAGGTAGAAGTTGGTGTGGTTGTAACGTTTTGCCGTGCCATTGCGATGTTGATTAAAAAAATATTATTACAAATATTGATAACTATTAATATTGGGAATCTTTCTGCACTGGTTTTGTTCCAATCGGGCGAACTGTCTAGGACTATTAGGTTTTGCAGAAAAATCCAATACGGTGGAAAAATGTTCATGACGGAAATTAAATCAGAAATTACTTCTTGCCTGAACCCCTAATGACATAATATGATGACATACATAAACAGTCTGCAATATAAAGCAGCATAATTTAGTATATTTGTATTGTTAAAACAGCTGGAAGCTGCTTAAACCGGAAGCGGTGCACATTTAAGGTGGAAAATGTGCCGCGCCTTAGTTCCGTTAAATAAACTGAATAGGCGTGTACTACCATAATAAATGGTAAAATTTTTGTTTTCATAATCTTTCATCAAAATATTATAACCATCTCTTCTACCTCTGAAACAACTTTTCTTTCACTGCATGGTCAAGAATTTTTTTTATATTAACCATTAATAATTATAACAGGGGCCTGGGTAGCTCAGTGGTAAAGACGATGGCTACCACCCCTGGAGTTCGCTAGTTCACTAGTTCGAATCCCAGGGTGTGCTGAGTGACTCCAGCCAGGTCTCCTAAGCAACCAAATTGGCCCGGTTGCTAGGGAGGATAGAGTCACATGGGGTAACCTCCTCATGGTCGCTATAATGTGGTTCGTTCTCGGTGGGGCACGTGGTGAGTTGTGCGCAGATGCCGCGGTGGATGGCATGAAGCCTCCACACGCGCTATGTCTCAGTGGCAACGCGCTCAACAAGCCATGTGATAAGATGCGCGAGTTGATGGTCTCAGATGCGGAGGCAACTGGGATTCGTCCTCCGCCACCCGGATTGAGGCGAATCACTACGTGACCACGAGGACTTAAAAGCGCACTGGGAATTGGGCATTCCAAATTGGGTGAAAAAGGGGAAAAATCCAAAACAAATAAATAAAATAAAAATAATAATAATACATTTTGATTCAGTCCAATTCTGACAGATTAAATCATTTGGAAATATGTGAAATTATGGATGTTAAATGCATTATGAATGCTGATTTATGTCGCTTTTAAAGAAAGGGATTTGAGAGCAGTTGTAGTCCTGTGTCTGTGTAATGTTTAAATCATTTATGCTATAAATGCAGCTTTAAAATGGCACTTTTTAATCTGGTTTAGTTTAGGCCTGGTAGCTCAGCGAGTATTTACGCTGACTATCACCCCTGGAGTCAGGAGTTCGAATCCAGGGTGTGCTGAGTGACTCCAGCCAGGTCTCCTAAGCAACCAAATTGGCCCGGTTGCTAGGGAGGGCAGAGTCACATGGGGTAACCTCCTCGTTGTCGCAATTAGTGGTTCTCGCTCTAAATGGGGCGTTGTGGTAAAATGGCACTTTTTAGACATCTTTTGCCAAAGTACTGCTGCTTTTACCTTGTTACACCAACTGAAATCACTTAATTAATGATCGTCTAACAATGCTCACATAACTCAGAAATTATGGCTTACCATCGATCTAACACACAACAATGGCATCTGGTGGTACATATAAGCATATACATCTACGTGACCTTTTGAAATACAGTGTAGAGTTAAGACTAATCTGGGTAAAATCTGCAAAAATCATTGATTTGATCACTTACATAGAGTACTATCCAATTAAAATGATTGATGAATCACTTTAACGGTCATTTAGCCTAATAATTGAATATAAGACAATGAAAAAGTAGAATCAGACATATTAAAACTAGCATCCATCTATTGATTGCATTAAAAGTGCAAGAAAGCTTTTCACCTGCAAAGAACATCGATTTTCATTTAACAAAGATTTTCATTGCCATCAGATCATACACTGAAAAAGCCACCCACAGACATGCGCAAGCACAAAAGAATCACTAAAACTACAACACAAGCGCACAAATGGGCAGTGTTAAAAGCGATATCTAGATCTACAAGTGCTTTACTGTACCTGGATCAATGAGAACTTCCTGAGCGCCTGAAGACAGACAGATAAACAGAGAGAGAGAGACAGAACCTGGTTCACTTTTTGGCAAAAGCTGCAGGTCATTGTAAGCAGTGTTAGAGAAGCGCATTGCAGGACTACAGCACACAAAATCATCTGTTATTATTTTTATATCCATATACTATGATAAAAGTAAAATAGAGATGATGTGTTTTCAGCGGACATGCAACAGGTCCTAAAAGCGATGGACTCTTTCCAAATAATGGCTTTTAAAAGGTATTAAAGGAATAGTTCTGCAAAAACGAAAACATCATGCCATCCCAGTTGTATATGACTTTCTTCTGCAGAACACAAATGACAATTTTTAGAAGAATATTTCAGCTCTGTAGGACCATATCCATACAATACAAGTAGGGATGGTATGATAAATCGAATTTCGAAACATCACGAACCAAAAAACTGACGAAACATATCGAGGCAAAACGATATTTCGAAATCTGAAACATTGTTTTCATAAATGAAATGACCCATCAAAGATCATAATCTCTCTATCGCTTGATTTTACCCCTATACTGCACTTTTTTTCTACAGTTTACAGAGTTCACACAAGGTCCTGGAATAGCAGGAAAATCGCCTTGTTTTGATGAAAAGTGCTTGAGATTCAAACGGACGATTTCTTCAGTGTAATGTGTGCCTATCAAAGTTGAGATCCCGCACTCCACTTTCGTTGAATAATGTGTCTTTTAACATACTTTATGTTCTTTACAATCAGCTAAAAAAGTAAAAAGAAATATTAATTTGAATAACAAATAGCACGGATGCGCTAAAAAAAAAACGAGACTTCTCTCTTGTTAATAAATAAACAGAAACACCCGTGAGAGTCTGTGAGATGTGCCTTAAACTCTTAAAGTGGCAGTATAATTATAGCGCTTGTTATACAAATGAATGTAAACAATGTTATTACTTGCAAATTGTACACATTATTTCAAACATTAACTGCTCATCCCATTTTTTTTTTTTTTTTTATATACAATTTCAAGAAATAATATTAACTGGAGGCCTGGGTAGCTCAGAGAGTACTGACGCTGACTATCACCCCTGGAGTCGCAAGTTTGAATCCAGGGTGTGCTGAGTGACTCCAGCCAGGTCTCCTAAACAACCAAATTGGCCTGGTTGCTAGGGAGGGTAGAGTCACATGGGGTAACCTCCTCATGGTCACGATTAGTGTTTCTCGCTCTCAATGGGGGCACGTGGCAAGTTGTGCGTGGATCGCGGAGAGTAGCATGAGCCTCCACATGCTGCGAGTCTCCGCGGTGTCATGCACAGCGAGCCACGTGATAAGATGCGCGGATTGACGGTCTCAGAAGTGGAGGCAACTGAGACTTGTCCTCCGCCACCCAGATTGAGGTGAGTAACCGCGCCACCACGAGGACCTACTAAGTAGTGGGAATTGGGGATTCCAAATTGGGAGAAAAGAGGATAAGAATTTTTTGGTACCCGTTCACTTGCATTGTTTGGACAGACAGAGCTGACATATTCTTCTAAAAATCAGTTTGTGTTCAGCAAAAGAAAGAAATTCATAAACAAGAGAATTCTCATTTTTGATTGAACCATGCAAGCAACAAAACACACTATCATTCACTCCCAGTTCTGTATAAATTGCCCAAGCTTTAACAAACACTAAATTAGTTTTCCATTTAGAACATGTTTGGAGTTTCTATGTGTAGTATACTTATTAAGAAGCATACGGTACATGCAAAAGTGAGCAAATTAATCAAACAGTGATTAGAGCAAATTAATAACTATCAAATTCTGAAAGAATCTGATGCAAGATCAATTTTAGCTCTCTCTTGAAAACTAATAGAACTTCTAGAGTTCTAAAATGATCTCACATTCCTCTGTTCTAGATAACAATAGAGAGAGAAGACTGGTTTAGAATGAATGTTTACTAGCCTACTTTGATGGAGGGGAGAAGGGACGATTCACTTGTAATGGCATTTCATTAGACATACACAGCCAATCAAAGCAACACTACATTCTGCACAGCAGTAAATCAGACTTTACAATCACTCTTCATTTTTTTTCATTCATACACATTCATTCACTAATTTTTGGCAAGGAGGCCAGATTGCTCTCATACCAATTGCGTACCAAAGTCCACACAGTGTACAACACTCAAGTACAATTCCTTGATGTGTACATCAGTTTGGAAAACAGTTTTCACACCAAGCACAGGAGCCAGATTCTGACGAAAAGGACTAAGTTCTATCGGATGTTGAGAAACAGTTTGATTAGACAAAATTAAGGAAGCTATAGACATGTCTGATCACACTGACCAGGTCTGTGTCTCTTTCCTGCGTCTGCGGCAGACGAGATTCCGGGTTTGCGGGCTCCACTCTTCCCCGCTGTGCCTCCTGGGTAATGGAAGATGACAGATGCAGAGCACAAACCCTCCAGAGCAGCTGAGGAAAAAAAACAACCCATTTCCTTTTCTTATTCATGACGGTGTGTTATAAGTGAGGACAGCAGGAGATCTTAGGAAAATAATTAGAGGTAAATATATGGAGGTGAAAGTCAAAACAAAGATATTCTTAAAGGGACAGTTCACCCAAAAATGAAAGTTCTGTCATCGTTTACTCGCCCTCATACAACAAGTTTGCCTTTTTTTCTTCTGTGAAACATTAAAGATGATGTTAGGTGGGTGGGAGCCTGGTAGCTCAGCGAGTATTTACGCTGACTATCACCCCTGGAGTCACGAGTTCGAATCCAGGGTGTGCTGAGTGACTCCAGCCAGGTCTCCTAAGCAACCAAATTGGCCCGGTTGCTAGGGAGGGCAGAGTCACATGGGGTAACCTCCTCGTTGTCGCAATTAGTGGTTCTCGCTCTAAATGGGGCGTTGTGGTAAGTTGTGCGTGGATCGCGGAGAGTAGCATGAGCCTCCACATGCTGTGAGTCTCCGCGGTGTCATGCACAGTGAGCCATGTGATAAGATGAGTGGATTGACGGTCTCAGAAGCAGAGGCAACTGAGACTTGTCCTCCGCCACCCGGATTGAGGTGAGTAACAGCGCCACCATGAGACCTACTAAGTAGTGGGAATTGGGCATTCCAAATTGGGAGAAAAGAAGATAAAAAAATAATTATAATTATATTAATTGATAGAATGTAGAATTTTTATATTTTTAAAAAGTTCAAATGTGATTATAATAATCAACACAAACAAATTATACAAAATTGGCCATTTCAAATTGGGAGAAAAGGGGATACATTTTTTTTTTTTTTTTTAAATGTTAGGCAGAATGTTAGCCTCTATCACCATTCACTTTCATTGCATCTTTTTTTTTCCCATACATTGAAAATGAATGGTGACCGAGGCTAACATTCTGCTAAATATCTTTTTAAGTGTTCCACGGAACAAAAAAAGAAAGTCATACGTGTTGTATGAGGGCGAGCAAACAATGACAGAATTTTCATTTTTGGGTAAACTATCCCTTTAATTAGACAATTTATCAATCGTTGTCTTACCTCCAAGCCAGAGGAAGTCATTGACGGATCGCAGCAGCTCCACAGCCATGTGATAATGGACGAGGGCATCCTGTAACATTCCCGCCTGCAAACATAGATCTCCCACGTGCTTCCTCATGCGGCCCTGACAGCGTTTCTTATAGTGTCTGAGGAAGAGGAGCAGTGGTCTTGATCAGACATTCACATTCAGATAAACACTCACTGCTTACGCACAGATCTCAGTCTTTAATCAATGCAAGACACGCTCGCAGCCAAGTGCAGGTGACGTCAGCCAAATTTTAATTAAAGAAAGTTATTTTTAACAGCAGTGAATCAATGTTTTCATTTTTGGCTCTAATTACATTGAACAAAAATGCTGATGTGGTTTTGCATTAAGCTTTTTCTTCTGTCATAGCCCAGCCTTTACAGACAGAGAGAGGAAAGCTGGAGGTGTGGAGAGGAGGAGGAATACATGGAGTGGAAAGGGAAAGCGCAGGCAAAACTGGAAGGGTTTTCATGGAAGGTTAAAAAACAACAGTGGCTATCTCAAGGAAACAGGGTCACTAAAACATAACATAAACAAAGAATTACGCCTAGCATTATGAACATAGGAGAGGTATAACTGTGGTGGAAGGACCGCTGTAAGTAGCAAATGTGCAAGAGGGCCAAGTGTTATCCAAGTGAGAGCAAAACAGAAGAGATCCCATGAAAACCGAATTTTAAAAAAGGAGTAATTTCATTGCTTTCATTTTTTCCTCCCAAATCTTAAAGGGATAGTTCACCCAAAAATGAAAATTCTCTCATCATTTACTCACCCACGCTATCACAGATGTGTATGACTTTCTTCTCTTTCTTCTAAAAAATTACTTCAATATTGATCTTTTTCTCACTCACACCTATCATATCGCTTCAGAAGACATGGATTTAACCACTGGAGTTTTATAGATTACTTTTATGCTGCCTTTACATCCATTTTGGAGCTTAAACGTTCTGGTCACCATTCACTTGCATTGTATGGACCTACAGAGCTGAGATATTATTCTAAAAATCTTTGTGTTCTGCAGAAGAAAGAAACTGATACACATTTGGGATGGCATGAGGGGGAGTAAATGATGAGAGAATTTACATTTTGGAGTGAACTATCCCTTTAAAAAGAGTAAAAATTAAGCAAAAATTACGTTATCGTGGGCTGCATGATATATTGGATTTTTTTTATTTTTTTTATTAGCAGTATCGGGTTGTTTAGGCCGATATTGCAAGTAGAGAATATTAGACCTTTTTCTTTCCAGTTCAAGAAGCATATTCTCTAATGAACATTTATGCCCCTTTTTTACTCTATATTAAAATGATTAATGTCAAGCTCTAATATGAATGTTTTTTTAAGCAAAACAAAACAGTATAGATTTGTAAAATAGGCAAGAATATCAGTTATCCGACATATCGTTCATAACAAAAAAATGATCAGCTATTGCATTAGCCAAACTTTTTATTCTATTTCTACTCAATTCTGTTTAGATTTATTTTTGTAAACTATATGACATTATTATTTGAATAAAAAATCAATTAACTTCAACTTAGACTCAAATCTATGGCCCTATTTTAAGACCGCTACGACTTAAGCGCAGCGCTATGGGATATGCGCAAAGTCAGTGTGCACGGCCATGAAGTTTTGGTATTTTCGTGCAAGTCTGCGCTAAGTCTAAGGCATTCTCTGGTTATTGCACCATCTGCGGCCTATTATATAGTCCATTCCCTGTCAAGCAACGTCAATATAAAAGAAGACAGGCCATTCATAAGAATTTGATAGTGTAAATGGGCTGTATGCAATGCATTAGAAGAATACAAATCAGGACTATTTGTGTCTTATGCTCTTTTGCACATTAATTGCGTCCTTACGACAGGCATGTTTCTATGGCTGGGTTTCCATCCACTTATTTTGTATGCGCATTTTGGGATATTGCATAAAAACTACTGGATGGAAACACCAACATGTGAATAAAATCTCCAAAATGCACATAAAAACATACGCTAGCTTGAGGTGGATCATTTTTTTTTTTTTATATAAGAAGAAAACTATGATGGAAAAACAATTACCAAATTAAATCCTATTAAATTTATTAGGAATACAAGATGTGCATAAAAAAAAGTCATGTGACAGAATAGCTCGTTCATAACTGGACTACCAGCGGACCAATCGTCGCATCTGAAATTTTGCTCTGGTCATCCTAAAATAAAAGTGTCTAGAACGTCCAAAGCCTGCAAAGAATTTGCTGTGAAAAATGTTGAATACAAACTTGATCTGTGCCGCAGAGCAGGTTTGTTGACACTTTTAAAAAATATCTTCTAGATCCGCACGGTAAAGTAAAAGGATGGAGGAACGCACACACCGTTGCTCCCAGACATCCCAGACAAGTTGTTTAGAGTGTTTTGTCTGCGTGTTCTAAACTGTGAGTATTTTATAAACAAAAGAGTCACAGTGGCTACAATTTCTCCGGAAGTGCTGATAGTTTATTTGATCACAGGGATGGAAACGCGGCTTTATTCGAACATTGTTTTTGCGATTTTAAGGTTTTTCGCATAAATTTAAATCACACCTTGGATGGAAACATAGCTTATGACAGTTACACACTTCTTATATGTGCATGGAAAATGTGCTCACCAGGGCTAATTGGATGTAGGCGGTGTTAAATTATAAAGAATGTTAGTAAAATAAATCATGCTGATCTGCTGACATAAATCATATCTAGTATTAAAAGTCATTGATAGCAGGGGCCTGGGTAGCTCAGCGAGTATTGACGCTGACTACCACCCCTGGGCGTGCTGAGTGACTCCAGTCGGGTCTCCTAAGCAACCAAATTGGCCCGGTTGCTAGGGAGGGTAGAGTCACATGGGGTAACCTCCTCATGGTCACTATAACGTGGTTCTCGATCTCTGTGGGGCACGTGGTGAGTTGTGCGAGGATGCCACGGAGAATAGCGTGGGCCTCCACACGCGCTACGTCTCCGCGGTAACGCGCTCAACAAGCCACGTGATAAGATGCACAGATTGACGGTCTCAGATGCGGAGGCAACTGAGATTCGTCCTCCGCCACCCGGATTGAGGCGAATCTCTACGCCACCACAAGGACTTGGAGTGCATTGGGAATTGGGCATTCCAAATTGGGGAGAAAAAAAAAAGTCCTTAAACTTCACACCGTCCAACATTTAATGATATTAGAAGATCATGACTCATATCTCGACCTAGACCTTTTAGTCTGAAAAATAAATGTTTGGATCTTCAACTGACCAATTTAAAAGGTCAGAACACAGGTCAGATATCCTCCAATTATCTTACAGCACATGACGAAGAAACTTCCTGTTAAACCAAAGGAACAAAACTAATAAAACCATTTGAAGTGCATGGATGCCATATTCAAATTCATGCCATCACTATAGATGAAATGAGCTGAAAAGCTTTGCGAGCAGCCACTCATGAACCACTCTATGACATACATGCACTTCAGTACTTAATACGGATGGAGATATGGAGAAAGAGGTAGAGAGACAGAAGGGTTTATACTTGATCAAACACTTGACCCCGTCAGGCACCAGACCCCGTCAATCTTGTCCAAAAGTCCTCAAACAGCACTAAGTTAGCATAGGGCCTCTTTATATTCTCACCTTAAAGCTGAAGTGTGTAATTTGCACCACCAATTTGAACACTCTTGTCTTTGGTAATGTGTTGTTCACGCTCTTCGCGAAGTCACCCTACAAATGGCTTACTTGTAGTCGAGTCTGCACATTCAACTCGGTAAAAGTATTTTACCATTGAAAAAAATTACACAAGGACACCAAGCTTATACACGGATGGCAAAGTTGTCATATTACTGTAAAGTCATACTTTTAACCCTCCTATAATGCATTGACTACCATCCCAAAAACATACAGATGAGTTTGACCTTTCTACTCTAAACTGAGGCACAAGAACATTGAGGTCCCACCACTGAAGGGGAGAGGGTGAGGCTGATCAGGTAAGAATGAACTAAGCAGGAGACAGAACTATCGGCTCACCTTTTCACACCCAATAATAAACTCACAGGACAGTATGAAAGAAAAGAAGAAAGACAAATAAAACAAGGTAAAGCAAGAAAATGGTGGAAAAAAAACCAACAACAATGAAAAGCAAAAATCATGAAACAGGGTAGAAAATCATGCACGGTTCATTTTATAAGCAAAACCGATTACCGGTATGTAGTGGGACTTCTGAAATTGTACATCCAATACTTGGGTAGTTGACAAATCACATGTTCCATGAATTTTCTTTTTAAGATTTTTCTGACAACTTGCTCCCTGGGTATCGGCATACCGATACTTTATCGGTCGACTACTATACACTACATTGCCGTGAAAAGACAAAATGTAGTGACTTTTGACATTTTGTCAAAATTGAGTTATTGAGTTAAAATCAAGTCTCTTAGGCTACTCTTAGTCTTGTTACAAGGGTCAACCACATGACACTTTTTTTTGGGGGGGGGGGGAGGGGGGTCTATTAAGTTATTCAAAAATACATTTAAACTGCAATTCATATAAACAATTAGCTGAATACACCTCTACTATTAACATGTTTACAAATTCTGAGTTAAAAATCATTTTGACGTTTTTATTTGTGGGCTTAAAGTTAAAAAAGTCTAAGTGGTGTAACCGTCTGGTGGAGACAGTACAAAAACAATTTTTCGGCATAAGTATTTAGGAATAGTCTTTTATTAATATTTCTTTAAAAATAAGCTGTGAAATCATTTTAAATTATTTAAAAAATAATAATAATTACAACCAAATCGAAGTCAGGTAGTGTAACCAACATACAGGTAATCATTTTGAAAAAATAAATAAAATCAGAAAGCACCCCTTTAGACACTCATGAGTGTGTGTGAAGCTTTAAAAAAATAATAATAATAATAATAATAATATTATAATTATTATTAATTTTTAAATATTTTAAGTAATTTATTTTATTACTGTTATATACGACTTTATTAAAAATACACACTGTGTATTCAAGGTGCAAAGAATATATTTTAATACTTCTTACTTGATGGTTACTTGATATCTTTTAAGTCATTAAATCAATTTGGAGTAGAAAATGCTTTGAATGTTTTCCAAAATGTAAATAAATATACCATTTTAAATTATAAAAAAAAAAAAAAAAAAACTTTTGACCTCCAGATCAAAGCCACGTGGTGTAATCAACATGCACGCTATTTTGTTGTTACCCGACGAAAAAAAAACATGAAACAGAATGGACCCCTTTAGACCCTTATGAGTGAGAAGCTTTTAAAAAGGATCAGGTGTTTTTTTATGAAAAGGCACATTTTGTTCAGGTTGAACAGAGTAACCCTAAGAAAACTTCTTGATATTTGTGACTCAAAAATTATTGATAGTTTTAATTAAATATATTTAATATAATATAAATGTTTATTAAATATAATATATTTGTATATAATATTTTTTTTATTATTATTTTTCTAGATTATTTTATTTAAAAAAATATTACTTAAAAAAAAAATATTGAAAACTTTAAATTAATGTTTTTTACAAAGATGCAAGGAAAGTACTTTAACACCTTTTATTTGACAGTTCCTTAACATTTTTAAAGTCACTAAATCAATTTGATGTTGAAAATTCTCTAAATGTTTTTCAAAAATGTAAGATTGATGAAAGATTTCATTTCTACAAACTTGACACGTGTTTTAAACTAAATTATTTTTAATAGGTTTCTCATTTTATCACCTCAGTCAACCATATTTATCATTGATCCACATACGGGTTCAGCTCAACTGTGCTCAGATTGATGTAGGCCAACATATTTATTTATTTAGGCATTACCATGCCTGCATCTGAAATCACATACTGTCAGAATGTGAAGGACGCACTTCTCGGCCGAAAAACAGTACATTCTTTTAAGTACAGTATGCATGCGAATAGCATTTACAGATTCTGGACATACTTTCAGAGTACCTTCACAAACACCAAACTCACCTGCTGTCTGTGTCCAACCCAACAAAGTCCTTCTTCTCGAACGGCACACACAACAGTGGAATCTTATCGCCGGATTTATCTGTCGCCCTGTCCAGCCTTTTCGACTCCAGGACGATAAATATGGACTCTACGAAATCTTCCACCCGTTTCTCCACATCAGGACAGTCGTCGTAGCTGGGGTAAAAGGCCACATCCGTCCTCTGCTGTTCCGCCACCTCCCCCTGCATCCCGAACACCAGCAGCCGAGAGTCGTACAGCGTGGAGCCGAACACTTCCTTCTGCCCGTGAAATCGGTCCGACGTCTGCGGCCACTCTTTGGCCGTGGTACAGCTGGTCACGGCGATGAGACCCACGACTTTGCGGTGAGTTTGAAAGTCCCCCCACTCGTTGTTCTCAGGGGGGTAATGGTGACGGTAACGGATGAAGAGGACACGCTGGGAGTCCCGTACGCTGACCTGGCTCACGCTAGCGATGCGTTTGTAAATACGAAAGAACTGGTCCTCTGGGACAATGCCCACGGGCTGGACCACCACCAGGACGGTCTGATGGTCCTCAGCACACTGCATGTAGTCTGGGACACTCATGTTTGCAGACAGCAACTCTAGAGACGAGAAACAATCCACAAAACAACAAACTCTTATTTTATTCCAAGTTTCAAAAGAAATAAACAGTTCCACTTGAACATTTATGCATTTGCCAGATGGATTGTGTGTTCTCTGGGAATTGAACCCATGACCTTACTGTTGCTAGTGACAGAAACACATTTTCTACTACTATTCTTTGATGCTTGATTTCACTTTAAGCAAGTAAAATCTTAGATTGAAGCTTTAGTATGAATTCTAAATTTAACACACACACACACACACACACACACACACACACACACACACACAACTGTGCAGCTTTATAATATCAGCCATAATATCAGTTACTGCCTATATCACATAGGACAATAATTATAAGCTATCAGCCAAAATATCTGTATCAGTGCATTCCCTAAAATTTGCACAAAAAAAAAAAAAAGTCCTTAAAATATTTTGCTGCATATTAATTTAATTAAAGCTGCATCTTCAAATAAAACCAAACCAAATAAAGTCTCACCATATGTTCAGTATAGTTGAATTATGATTGAACTTATTGAAAATTATGACATTTCAAACTCTTTAATTTTTTTATTGTTTTTTCCCCCATTGGAAATTAAATGAAAGTCTCTAATGACACATTATTCATATTTGACAGAAATGTGTGTAATCTTCATTTAAACACAGACACACACACACACACACCATCCTAATTAGCTAAATGTTTTGTAGCTTTAGTAAACGTGTAAATAACGCAATAAATGCACAATTTAAAAGAATTCGTTAATAAAAACAGCCTAATTAAAATAAACACAGCAAGAGAACAAACAGTCAAAAGTTTCAGTCCAACCGGATTTAATCAGCAGCGCAATACCATCTTTAAATCCATATTAAATCATTTTTGATTGATAAAATAATAAACGCTTTTGTTCATTTAAAAGGACGCATAAAACATTAGTGTTTATTTCAGGGCGTGTTTGAATGAAACATCTTTAAAAATATCAGCTGATGGCAATGTGACACTAAAGAGACCTCTAAAAGAAACCATACAAAGCAGAAACTATTAGATTTATTTCAATATAATACAAATGATAACTACGTGTATAAATGTTTATGTTTTTACTCACGGAGTGTCAAACACAAACGCTCTTCCGGTCAACGCAGCTGCGGCTTCTTCAGTTGTTGTGTTTGAGCGTGTGAGTCTTTATTAGTGCCATCTGCTGGAGGGAAAAAAAACTTTCCATTGACAAGACATAACTATTAAGCCATGCGCATAGAGTAAATATACATACACACAATTAAGGTGTATATTGAGATGTCTCAGTGCCAGATAATTTTACAGGAGTTCTGGTTAGATTCTGACTTGAAATTAAAATACATATTAAGTCAGTGCAATGCATTACAAATGTATACACTATATATATATATATATACACATACATACAGTGCATTCATTTTTTTTTTTTTTTTTTTAATGTATCCCCTTTTCTCCCAATTTTGAATGACCAGTTCCCACTACTTAGTAGGTCCTTGTGGTGGCACGGTTACTCACCTCAATCCGGGTGGCGGAGGACAAGTCTCAGTTGCCTCCGCTTCTGAGACAGTCAATCCGCGCATCTTATCACGTGGCTCGCTGTGCATGACACCGCGGAGACTCACAGCATGTGGAGGCTCGTGCTACTCTCCGCGATCCACGCACAACTTGCCAAGCGCCCCATTGAGAGCGAGAACCACTAATCGCGACCACGAGGAGGTTACCCCATGTGACTCTACCCTCCCTAGCAACCAGGCCAATTTGGTTGCTTAGGAGACATGGCTGGAGTCACTCAGCACACCCTGGATTCAAACTTGCGACTCCAGGGGTGGTAGTCAGTGTCAATACTCGCTGAGCTACCCAGGCCTCCTCATACAGTGCATTCATAAAGTATTCAGACCCCTTAATTTCTTTCACATTTTTTTATGTTGCAGCCTTATGCTGAAATGCTTTCGATTATTTATTTATTTATTTATTTCACATCAATCTACACTCCATACCCCATAATGACAAAGCAAAAACCAGATTTTTGATAACTTTGCAAATTTATTAAAAAAAACTGAAATATCACATTGGCATAAGTATTCAGACCCTTAACTCAGTACTTCGATGAAGCACCTTTGGCAGCGATTACAAAGTCTTTTTGGGTATGATGCGACAAGCTTTGCTCACCTGGATTTGGGGATTTTCTGCCATTCTTCTCTGTAGATCCTCTCAAGTTGTCCCTAAGCCACTCTTGCGTTGTCTTGGCAGTGTGCTTAGGGTCATTGTCCTGCTGGAAGGTGAACCTTCGGCACGGTCTGAGGTCCTGAGCACTCTGGACCAGTTTTTCATTAAGGATATCTCTGCATTTTGATGCGTTAAGGTTTCCTTCATCCCTGACCAGTCCCCAGTCCCTGCCGCTGAAAAACACCCCCACAGCATGATGCTGTCACCACCATGCTTCAGCGTTGGGATGGTATTGCACAGGTGATGAAGCGGTGCCTGGTTTCCTCCAGACATGACGCTTGGAATGGAGGCCAAACAGTTCAATCTTCGTTTGATCAGACAAGAGAATCTTGTTTCTCACAGTCTGAGAGTCCTTTAGATGCTTATTTGCAAATTCAAAGCAGGCTTTGAAAAAGCCAGTTTCATTCACTATGTATAAATTACGTTTTCAATGTTTTACAATTTTCTGAAAGTGTTTATAAACTATAGAGGACTATAGTGCCAAACAGAATGAAGTCAATTATCAACATGATGATTGAAACATAAAAATATAAATAAATAAATCACTTTTTAAATTGATAAATTAATAGCCATATTTAAATGTTTTGCTTAAATCACGTTTTACATTTGTAGTTAAATATAACATTAAAATTATACATTTATGAATATTTTTCAAATTGACATAAATATAAATATTTAGAAATGTTTATTTAATTAATTTCTTAAAAATGTATTTACATATAATAATAAATTAATAAAAAAATATGTATTAAATAAATTAATAGCCATATTTAAAACTGTTTGTTTAAATCGTGTTTTAAAATGTAGTTAAAGGGATAGCTCACCCAAAAATGAAAATTCTCTCATCATTTGCTCACCCATCCCAAATGTGTATGACTTTCTTTCTTCTACTGAACACAAAAGATGATTTTAGAAGAATATCTCATCTATGTGGGTCCATTCAGTGCAAGTGAATGTTGGACAGAACTTTGACGCTCCACAAAGGACATAAAGGCAGCATAAAAGTAATCCATAAGACTCCAGTGGTTTAATCTGTGTCTTCAGAAGCGATATGATAGGCGTGGGTGAGAAAAAGATCAATATTTAAGTCCTTTCCTTCCTGCCCAGTAGGTGGCGATATGAACAAAGAATGTGAATTGCAATAAAACACGAGAAGAAGGTTGTGAAAGTGAAACTGGAGATATATAGTAAAAAAGGACTTAAATAACTGATCTGTTTATCACCCACACCTATCATATCACTTCTGAAGACATGAATTTTACCACTGGAGTCGTATGAATTGGCTTTTGTTCCCTGCCTTTATATCCTTTTTGGAGTTTCAAAGTTCTGACAACTATTCACTTGCATTGAGAATCTTATAAAACAATTTATTTGTGTTCTGTAGAAGAAATAAAGTCACACACCTCTGGGATGGCATGAGGGTGAGTAAATCATGAGAGAATTTTCATTTCTGGGCAAATTATCCCTTTAAATCTAACATTATAATATACTTTAATAAATATTTTTCCTAAATTAACACATTTTTTAAATGCAGTTAAATATAATAATAAATTAATACATTAATAAATATTTTTCCTAAATTAACACATTTTTTAAATGCAGTTAAATATAATAATAAATTAATACATTAATAAATATTCGTTTTTTAAATTGATAAATACATAGACCTATTTAACTGGCAAATACATAGATAGAACTATTTAAAACTGTTCATTTCATTCGTGTTTTAAAATGTTAACCACGAAATATTAAATTAATAAATCGTTTTTAAAAATTTTTTTTTTAAATTGCATTTCGAAAAACCATTTGACAACTGAGTAAAATAATGTCCATTGCCAAGATGGATCACGTCAGAGAATGCTCCATCCAGAGGCCGCTCACCTGAGAGACCTTTCTGCTCGCCTGCAGTCTCTCTCCACTGCTCCTGTCATATGATCAGCTTCCCGTTTGTTTGTGTTGATGCTTCAAGCTAACCGCTTCTCACTATGAAACCTCCTCATTTGCATCCAAACTAAACCATTATACCACACCAACTCCGCCTCGATCAGTTAAACAGAACCCACAGGGTTAAAATAGACCGATCAGAGGCGTTTATAACGTTTAAAAGAGGTCCATAATGTCGATTGAGTACGAGGAGCAGCTAGCCGGAAGCCTGGTGGACTCTTTCCCGAAAGATTTCGGCTACGGTGTGGAAAACATGGACATGATGCAGGAGAACCTAGAGAACTCTCCGTCTTCCGACAATAAACCCAGAATACTGCTCATGGGACTGAGGCGCAGTGGAAAATCTTCAATACAGAAGGTCAGGCTAATTGTACCAAGTACCATGGGTGTAATGCAATACTAAGTAATTAATTACTGTAAATAAAGTAAGGGATTACTTTACTTAATTACAATTACTTCTGATGTAATTGCATTAAATACTGTATAGACTATAGAACAATTCTATATAAAACAATAGTGAATTTAAAATCGAAATTTAACGTCTAATGTTAAAATATATGTTTTTTTTAATTTAACACTGCCCCCTTAAATTCTTTGGCCAGTTCATGAATAATTTATTTGATTTGATATGATTTATTTGAAAGAATTAAAAGAACAGTTTCATGTTTATCCTTGTATTGTTCATCTGGTCGAGGTTGATCAGGGTTTTAGAAAGTAATTAGTAATAAGTAATTCAATTACTTTTCAGACAGAGGAATTAGTATAGTAATCTAATTACACTGTAGAAGATGTAATTAGTAGTTAGTAATTAATTACTTTTTTAGGGTAACTTATCCAACACTGAGGTTAACAAATAAGCACCATGGTAATACCATGTTTCTGAGATGTAATGGTATTCTTTGAAGTATCTTAGAGTATCATGTAAATAACATGGCATATAAATGTGGAAATCAGTGTACCGTGGTACAGTGAAGGTATCAGATTGTAATAACATGGTACTTTTGCACATAATACCATGGCACCACCATGTCCAAAAACATGGTGGTATCATGGTACACTTTTGTACATTTTTGTACTTATCAGTGCTTGTATCTCTGTTGTTTTAAATCTCAGGTGGTGTTTCATAAAATGTCTCCCAACGAGACGCTGTTCCTGGAGAGCACTAACAAGATCTACAAGGACGACATCTCCAGCAGTTCCTTCGTGAACTTTCACATATGGGACTTTCCGGGACAGGTGGACTTTTTCGACCCGACCTTCGATTACGAGATGATTTTCAGGGGCACCGGTGCTTTGATTTTCGTCATTGATGCTCAGGTGAACTGAAGAGAACTAAATATTAAGATTCGGAGAGTTTTGTATCTGTGGATGTCAACATTTTATGGAAAACATTTTTAGTGTTCAAATGGCCCTTCAGAGAATTTTCATTTTGGGGTGAACAATAACTCTAATGTTGTGTTCGGACCCCTCTTTCTCTCAATGCAAATTTGATCTTTTTTTTTATTTTTATTTCAAAGTACTTTGTTGAGATGATTGTTTGAATATGCAATATTGCCAGAGTATCAATACACACAAAAGAATATGAATAAGGTGCCAGTAAATGATGCTAAAATAATAAAAGTGGCTAATGTACAATAAAATCAAATTCTCTCTCTGTAGGATGACTATGTTGAGGCATTAGGGCGGCTTCATCTGACGGTGTCGCGGGCGTTCAGGGTGAATCCAGAGATCAATTTCGAGGTGTTCATACACAAGGTGGACGGTTTATCAGATGATCATAAGATAGAGACACAGAGAGACATTCATCAGAGAGCTAATGATGATCTAGCCGATGCCAGCTTGGAAAAGCTTCACCTTAGGTGAGTCATCCTGACGTACTGACCCTGAAATTAAATCTGTTTGCCTTGATGCTGTGTAACAGAAAGAAGCTTATGCAACAAGTCCCGGCAAGTAATACATTATTGACGCTGACTACCACCCCAAGAGTCACAAGTTCAAATCCTGGGTGTGCTGAGTGACTCCAGCCATGTCTCCTAAGCAACCAAATTGGCCCGGTTGTTAGGGAGAGTAGAGTCACATGGGGTAACCTCCTCGTGGTCGCGATTTAGTGGTTCTCGCTCTCAATGGGGCACTTGGTAAGTTGTGCGTGGATCACGGAGAGTAGCACGAGCCTCCACATGCTGTGAGTCTCCGCGGTGTCATGCACAACGAGCCATGTGATAAGATGCGCGGATTGACTGATTGACAGAAGCAGAGGCAACTGAGACTTGTCCTCAACCACCCGGATTGAGGTGAGTAACCGCACCACCACGAGGACCTAGTAAGTAGTGGGAATTGGGCATTCCAAATTGCAGTGTTTGTTGAAGTTAAAATGTTTCATAATGTATGATTGATTGCCCCTTTAAACATTTAGATATTTTTACATTTATTACAATTACTACATTTTGTTACATGTTTGTTTATTTACATAATTTGTACGATTTACAAGTATTTACTGGAGGTCGAGCAATAGTGAATTTAGCAGATATAGATAACTATGGTGGTGGGAAAGGCCAATAACCGATTAAAATTTATTTATAGAGTGTAAAAAAAATAATTATTAGGGAGGGCACAAAAAAAAAAAGAGTCCAAAATGAAAAGAAATCCCAGATGTGGTTTATTGTTCAACAAAAATCCCAATAATAACCAGAAAGATTTGGTGCATAACGTGGGACTTTTAAGTGTAAACAAGCCCAAAACACACTGGGGACGCTTTTTATGAAATGATGAAAAAACTGTCAGAAACTATCGGCCTAGATTAATCAGTAAAACCATCATATCGGTCTACCTCTAGTATTTACATTGAGTTTACATTGATATGTATAACAAGTGCTAAAATGGTACTGTCTCTTTAAGAGTACCGGCAGTTCCGCGAGCAAGACAGTTGAATGAGCGCATCGTACATTAACGAGAGAAGTAGCACAGTTGTTTTTATTTCATTCGTGCAATGTGTGATTACAATTAATGTTTCTTTTTACTTTTCGATCAACAACTGACTCTGTAAACAACAGAAAGGATATTAAAAGTGTGCAGGTCTTATCTTTGGACACACACTACATGCACGAAAAGAGTTGAAGCTATCATGCATAATGTGTATTGGCTTACGTGTACAAAAATGTATTGTTTTCAAATTCAAATCTACAAGCTCATGAGTTTTGCAACAATTTTTACCTTCCAGCAAGCATGTTACACTGGTCTGTAGCCATGCTGTAAAACGGAGAATGTTGTGAAAACATTTCGTGGAAAAGTTTAAGCAAAATCAGACAACGTCGTTTAATGTAAATGTAACTATGGTAGATCATGGCCCAGGACCCACTACAGCCAAATAAGGGAAGTTTCCTTAGAGTGTGCGCTCATGATACACAAAATGCACTGAAAGCATCTCGGTGCTAAAGTTCTTCTTCGCCGCTACACAACTCAATCACTGGTGAGTGAAATCGGAACATTTACTAGCCAGTGGCTAAAAACAGACATTTTTGGTCGCATAGTGCAAAATTTGGAGATTTACTTGCAGTGTAGCTGCCCCGTTTACTTTAATGAATATTCCTGGTATTATTGTGCATGATTCATCAGTGCACATTATTCTACAGAAAAAAATCATTGTTATTTTTATATATATTTATCAAAACCTTATAACCTTCTCTGCCTCTGAAACTTTATTTTCTGCTGATGTAACCAAGGGCGCATGGGTGGGAAAAAATTATATTAACCAGTTATATCACAGCCTACTTTTCAAGTCCTGTCCTACATTATTTCCCACTGAATGTTCAGTTTCCCTCTGAAATACATAACATAAAAAAGTTAAAGCTGAAGTGTGTAATTTCTGCGACACTAGCACCACTGAATGGAACTGCAAAAATAAACAGTGTTTTCAAAACGGCTTTTCTCGACTGCTGTTGTTCAAACCGCCCGATAGTCCCGCCCCCAACTCATACCACTGGTTGAGTAATATTGTTTGGGCGGGTCGCTCTAAACAAATGCTGAAATTTTATAGAGCCACAGCGACACAGCATTTACAGTTTGAGAAAATGATCCTCTGAATGACTTCCTTATAGTTGTCTTTGCATATTATACTGAGATAGAAGTATTTTAACACTGAAAAAGCTACATACTTCAGCTTTAAATGCATTGTGACTGCTGTTTCGTGTTGGCATTAAACACTGTAAATGCTATAGAATGTTACTTTGTATAATCTGTAATCCATTCTAATTTTGTGTCGCTTGAACTGTTTCCATTCAGATTTATTTGGATGAGTATGTATTATAAGGATTTATGTTTGGTTTTATGATATTTCTGTGTTTGGTTTCAGTTTCTATCTCACCAGCATCTATGATCACTCTATATTTGAGGCCTTCAGTAAAGTGGTCCAAAAACTCATCCCTCAACTGCCCACACTAGAAAACCTCCTCAACATATTTATTTCTGTACGTATACAGCTGCTTTTCCTCATCTTTACTTGTCTTACAATCAAACACAATTAAGACTCCACCCAGCATGATTTATGGAATGCTGCTCTGCAAACCTAGATTACTTCTGGAATGCTTCCTGAATGAGTTTCTTGTAGTTTCCGGATTTGTTTAGTCTAGTCCGGTCAACTCACAATACACATTTGTTAAATGTTTTTTTTAGAGGTCGACCGATAGTGGATTTGACCAATACCGATAACCAAGATGGTGGAAAAGACCAATAACCGATTAATCGGCCGATAGTTTTTAAAATCATTTTATAAAAAGTTTAAAAAAAAAATCTTAGACTTTCATTACTGTGACACAGACATAGAGGCTACAAAAGTCACGTCAAGTCATTTTTATTTGTATAGCGCCTTTCACAACACACATCGTTTCAAAGCAGCTTTACAGAAAATCATGCATTAACAGAAAATGAAACTGTAATATCTATAAAACCGTAATATCTTTAAAGAGTCCAAAAGCAAGCAAGCACAAAGCACACATATACAATAGATTTTGTGTATTATATATATATTAACAAATCGAAATAACAAAGTATACATTTAAGTAAGAATATTGTCAATTAATCGGTAAAACCGATATATCGGTCTACCTTTAGTGTTTATTGCCTTTCAGAATTCCGGGATTGAGAAAGCATTCCTGTTCGACGTAGTGAGTAAGATCTACATCGCCACAGACAGTTCACCAGTGGACATGCAATCGTATGAGCTCTGCTGTGACATGATCGATGTCGTCATTGATGTCTCTTGTATTTACGGGTGAGAAACTATGAACATTTTATACACAAACACCAAAACGAATGAAAATGTCTAAATAACTGAAGACCTTGTGCTTTTTTTTGTCTTCAAAACACTATCATGCACCATAAATATACGTGTTATGGTGTTTATATCAGGTTAATTAAGTGTTTCCTCTATTTGTCATCATACTGTTGAATGAAATTATGTTCTTATCCATTTGTTGGTGTTTTTAGCCTGAAAGATGAGAGCAACAGCAACGCTTACGATAAGGAGTCTCTGGCCATTATAAAGCTGAATAACACCACAGTGCTTTACTTGAAGGAGGTCACCAAGTTCCTGGCGCTTGTCTGTATTCTAAGAGAAGAGAGCTTCGAGAGGAAAGGTGATGATGTTAAAGTCTCATAAAGGCCCTGTTTACACCTGGTATAAAGATGTGTTGTGGACGAAATGATCACAAGTGGACAGGCGAGACATGTCTGGTTGTAATATGCGTCTCCTGACCACTTTTGATCGGATTTCGAGGGGAGGGTCTCTGATTTCATGAAGACATACAGTAATGTGTAAAAGTCTTAGGCACATTAGATGTTTCACAAAACATTTGTCTTAAGAAGTTTTTTATATATATATAGATAGATAGATAGATATATCTTCTGCTTTAGTGTGTCAATAGGAAATATCAATTTTAGATTTCCAAATAATCCTTTTGCAAATACTACAGTAAATAGAAGCAGAACAAGGAGTCCTACAACAGATGGTATGGCCCCCACAGAGCCCAGATCTCATCATCATTGAGTCAGTCTGGGATTACATGAAGAGACACAAGCAATTGAGACAGCCTAAATACATAGAAGAACAGTGGCAAATCCTACAAGATGCTTGGAACATCCTATCTGCCGACAACCTTGAAAAACTGTGCGCAAATGTACCTAGGGGAATTGGCCCTTTTTTAAGGGAAAGAGTGGTTTGATCAGAAAGTTGTCACCTGCAAAGTTTAAAGCAAGGCTATTCAACTTCATCGACAAGTGGGCTGGATGGAAAAAATCTTCGCAATGATTTAAACTTTTGACTTTTGAAATTGAATATTTCCTTGGCCAAATTAATAAATAGAAGTTTTCGGTTTCTCTGAACTCACACTTAACAGTCAACCATGATTTTAGTTCTTCATTATTTCCAACGTCCGTCTAGCGCAAGTTTACATAGGAAAACAATTGAAAGACACAAAACGTGTTTGGTGTGAACAGCCCCTAAGACATCAGATAGCCTCATGAGGGCCATTGAAAATTTCAAGTGGGCTGGCAGTTGAATAGGCCTGGTCTAAAGTCTTGTTTTGGTGCATTGGTTGATGAGTATGTGGCACTTTGCTGCTGTTCAAACGCATTAGAACAAATGAGCGTTTACACGATGAGCCCAGAGTGGTCACATGGGTTATAGACCACCTCCGAATGTGGTTGAAGTAGACAAACCTCAAAACTTCTTAGAGGAATATTCTGGGTTCAAGACAAGCTCAGTCAATAGTATTTGTGGCTTAATATTGATTACCACAAAAAAATTATTTTGACTTGCCCCTCTTTTTCTTTCATAAAAGCTTAAATCTGGGTTACAGTGAGGCACTTACAGTGGAAGTGGAAGTTTTTTATGTTAAAATACTCACTTTTTCAAAGTATAGGCACAAGACATAAATGATATGTGTAAACATGATTTTAGTGTGATGATATCACTTACTAACCTTTTTTGTGCAAAGTTATAGCCAATTTTACAACTTCATTGCCATGATGATGTATTGTCAACAAACCCTAAATCAACTGTAAAAATTACAATTTAAACAACTTTATAATAGTATATATAAATAATAATAATAATAGGTTTAACAGAAGAATTATTGTAAGTGCTTGTATAAAATCACAAGCTTCACATTTCTGCCTTTAAACCCTCCAAAAATTGGCCCCATTCACTTTCATTGTAAGTGCCTCACTGTAACCTCGATTTGTACTTTTTTTTAAAGAAAAGGAGGGATGAGTCGAAATTAATTTTTGTGGTAATCAACATAATGACACAAATGCGGTCAATTGAGCTTAACTTGTGTTAAACCCAGAATATTCCTTTAAGCATCGGATCACCCAAAGTCCAAAATGCATCTTAAAATCGGGTGTAAACGGGGCCTTAGACAGCAGGTCTAGCTCTGGTTGTGGGTTCCGATTCAAACTTTAAAAAAAATATGTGATTGTTTACAAATATAATGAATAAATATTTGCGATTTTATATGTTTTCTTGAAAATAAATTATTTCAGCTGAATACACAGCTACTTTTCAACGACTCTGGGGTTCGGAAAAGCAATTGGCATGAAAGCAATCCAGCCTAATTTGCGTAAGTGAGCCGCTACTGATAACCAATTTTATTACTTGACTGTTGCACAATTATTCTTTCCAAGTTAACAGGAAATTGCTTAAAAAAATGTCAAATTGTCACATCTACACTGGTAAACAGCTTCCGCCAATAAAAAAATGGTACTACAGTTGATGACGCAAATGTACCACGGTTCAGAGCCATATAACAAAATAGACAAAGAGACCTCAACTGTAACATTTTGTTTACCGCAGGTTTGATAGACTACAACTTCCATTGCTTTCGGAAGGCCATCCATGAGGTATTCGAGGTGAGCAGCTCCTCCCAGAGGATGGGAGCGGCGGTGCAGTCCAGCCCCCCTATTTGCAGCAGCAACGGTCTGAGCCGGCTCAAATCTGCAGCTCTGAACGGTACACCCAGAAGCCTCGTTTAACCCAGGATACACAGACCTTAAAGAGCACAGGGCCTTCACACTAGTGCGCTGAGCGTGCACTGACGTACACAGTTTTTCTCGAGTTATACCTGCTGTTCCAGGTGCACAGAGACAAAACAGAAGACTCACACATAACTATATTGCTGCTTTTATATGAAACCGTGATGTGTGTGTGTCTGTGTGTGTATGCAAACACAGTATCAGCTATTATAAAGAGGAGAAATTGAAAACTTGTGCAATTTAGCCAACAAAGTGACACGCAATGAAATGACGCAGAATGACCATGCACCCTAAGCAAACAATCTAGTGAGCTGCCTACCTAGATGGCATTTGTGGCATCATAATTTGCCTGTTATGTGTCTAGGTAGCTCACTACGTTTTGAGACAGCCCACGTTTCAGGGGTTTGAGAGTAAATGTAAACATGAACAGGTCACATTTACTTCAAAATCAAAAGAAGGAAATAAGAACTTAGATTTTGCATTAGGGGAATTAAGCCTATTTTAAGATATAAGGATTTTTTGCATTGTGGCATTATTTTCATGGCAGTTAAGACCAGTCCCACCCAATTCTTTTTACTGTAATGGTGCCTTTTTTTGTTGTTGTTGATTTTGTTTGTAATTACCATTATTCTCAATGGTGAATTTTCATACAGAATTTCTTTACTGTTTTATAGGGGGAAAATCCTGTAATACAACAACTGTTTATTTATTCAGCATAAATATGAAGGCAATATCTTGGTAGTGAAAAATTAGGGAAATGTGCTTAATTGTCATGAAAATACATTTATAATAATACAAATAAAAAGAATTCAGTTGTCCTAAAAATAGTTTACACTTTAAGCAAAATATTATTTGTATTTCTTTCCTTTGATTTTTGGGGATATATATATATATATATATATATATATATATATATATATATATATATATATATATATATATATATATATATATATATATATATATATATATACACACACACACACACACAGTTGTGCTCAAAAGTTTGCATACCCTGGCAGAAATTTGAAATTTATCATTGATTTTGAAAATATGACTGATCATGCAAAAAAACTGTCTGAGCTATTTATACACAGACACTAATTGCAATTTAAAAAGTCACAGGTGTGGGAAATTAACCTTTAATTGCCATTTAAACCTGTTTGTGTCACCTTGTGTGTCTGTAACAAGGCCAAACATTCAAGGGTATGTAAACTTTTGATCAGGGCCATTTGGGTGATTTCTGTTATCATTATGATTTAAAAAGGAGCCAAACAACTATGTGATGATAAATGGCTTCATATGACCACTATCCTTAAATAAAATTGCATGATCAGTCATATTTTCAAAATCAATGCCAAAATTTCACAATTTCTGCCAGGGTATGCAAACTTTTGAGCACAACTGTATATATTCTTTACAGGTTTCAAGAGATTAATAGATCTGTTAACCCTGTTTCATGCAGTGCTGTAGCAGAATACCCCGGGCCACCCTGTCTTTGGGATACCAGTTGTTAAAGCTGGCCTGATATGTGATTGTGTTATTTACTCATGGCCAATATGAGAAATTTAGAGGGAAAATAAAGGGAGAAAAGACTAAAGACACACTTCTAATGAGTTTATGAACGTCTGCATGTATTTGTGAACTGCCTTACAGCAAACTGGATCACATATAGAGACTTTCTAGTTACAGAACGTAACTTTTACTCTGTCAAATGTCTTCTCAATTTAACAATCTGGAAAAAACTTATCAGCCCAGATAGGAATTATGCACTGTAATTTGCCATATAATTTTTTATTTTTTGCTATACTTGGATACATGCAGAATAATGACACTGATTTGTTTGTTAAACATGAGAGAACATTATTACATTATGTTTCCAAATCTGAAATCCCAAGGTCCAAAATAACTTCTTTACGTGATACATTGTATTCATGTTAAGAAATTCCCCTTTCTTGTTTGGATACATTGAGGGCTGTGTGTGCAAGAGACAGTATGTCACTGCAGAGTGAGTGAGTGAGTGAGTGAGTGAGTGAGTTTTTGTAATAACGTGTCAAAGATGTTAATCTAAGATGTTAATTTTGTGATTGAAATATAAAGATTATTGTATCAAGAAAAATGAAAATTGTTATATTCATTTGAGTCTGTTATTTTTCTTAACCACTATTATTGAGTGGGGTTTTTTTCTATGTTCTATGTCCTATTTTTTTGTATGTCTGTTTATACTCTTACCTTGTTTTATATTCTGTGTCTCACTGTAATGTTCTGTGTGCACTTGCTTGTTTCTTCTATCACCAAAAAAAAAAAAAAAAAAAAACATCCTTGTGTACATGAGCACACTTGGCATTACAGCACATTCTGATTCTGATGACATTTTGAATGGACTGTTTGAGTTGTTCTTGTCTCACCACTAGATATCGCTGCTTGTGAGTTTTTAAAGGAATATACTGTAGACCTTATTCACAGCAGCGTCATCTTTGATTTTTGACGGGAATGACAATGAGGCTGTGAGGGACAGACTTACAGTCTCTTCAGTGGGCTGTACTGTTATTTAAAGTGTTTTTTTTTGGTTTTGTTTTTGTTTTTTCGTTCCACGGACAAAACATTGAAAAAAATATCTTTCCAAGAACATTCAGTAGATAACAAAAATCCAGACAAGAGTTGTGGAAAATCAGATGGGATCTGGGACTGGAAGCTTTATACAGCTTTGTACCGGACGTGCCATCGAAGAGATGGTAAGTCTATCCCTCAGCCTCGTTTTCATTTTTGTTAAAAACCAAAGATTGTGCTAATGTGCATAAGGTCTATCTGGGGTTCAGAACAAGTTCACCCAAAAATGAAAATTCTCTCATCATTTACTCACCCTCATGCCATCCCAGATGTGTATGACTTTCTTCTACAGAACTCAAATGAAGATTTTTAGAAGAATTTCTCAACTCTTTTGGTCCATTCAATGCAAGTGAATGGGTGCCAAAATTGTGGAGCTCCAAAAATCAAAAGTCAGCATAAAAGTAATCCATAAACTCAATCTCCACTTTAACGTTCACATTCTTTACACAAATCGCCCCCTACTGGGCAGGGAGAAGAATTTCAAGCAAAAAAAAAAAAAAAAGTCTGTTTCTCACCCAAACCTATCATATTACTTCTGAAGATATGGATTACATTTGTGCCGCCTCTATGTGCTTTTTGGAGTGTCAAAAAACAGCAACCAGGCCTAACTGTCAAAGACGTCCGTGATGCAAATACGGATGCAAAAACGCGTTTGGTGTGAACGGCCCATAAAATGCAAGACGATGCGCCAGCAGCGCAGGTGTCTTGATAGTGCATACGCGTTTTAACAATTGCAGTTATTTTAACTTGACACAGCATCTAAAAACGTGGCGCTTGCGAAAAAAATGAATAAACAGCTAGATGCAACGCATGTTTACATAGGAAGACGACCGCATTTTTATTAGTGAAGATTCATTTCATAGAGATAAACTTACAAAGAACATTCCATACTGTTACACATTGGCAAAATAAACATAAGGATGTTGAAAGTTAAGTTTGGATGATCTGGCAGATACAGTATGGGCGGGGTGTGAGTGTAAATGTCTCGCCCATTGGGAGGATCAGCGGTGTTTTTATGTTTCATGGGGAAAACTGCAGTTACACACGCCTCTGTGTCTCAGACGCGCGTCTGCGCTCCACGCGTCCAAACGAACGCGCACAACTTTACGCGCCGCGCAGCAGGACAGCTGGACACTTAAATACCACGGTAAGATCTCAGCTGTTTACAGTATTCTTTGGGAAATAGGAGGCTCATTCAGTTGTTAATAGTTTCAAGCTTGTGATCTTTTGTTTCTACGTGCGTAAAACTGGTCACTAAAATGCTAAAATGCCTAAACTCCTGTCAGTCAATCGTGCCATCATGATTGACAGATGTCTCTGTAATGTTATGGTCGCTTTCTCCCGTGGGAACAGCAGTGGAAACCCTGAGATGTGTTTTGTGTATTTGATGTTGCAACACACACACAATTAAGGTTTATGCATCAAATTGAGTTGAGTAATCTTTAATAAAATAAAATAGAGTTAATGGTGCAAATATGACACAATTCAATTTGATGGAATATTGTTACTAATTTGAAATGTCTTAAAAATAGGCTAAAATATTGTATGAATTATTACTTGCAGATCATTAGTTAATGTTCATTCAAATAAAAATACTGTGACATATCAAAAAGAAAAGAAATTTCTATTATTCTGTTATTTTTGTCCAGAGTACAGGTAGTTCTCACACACTGTATTTCTCTTGCTTTTTCTCTCACCTGCATTAAAATGGAATTTGCCACTTTTATTTTCCTTTATATCCCTTCTCAACCCAACTTTCTTCTGTAGAACTATACAGAGATGGTAATACCGTAGTACTTTGATACTGTATTTACCATGTTACTGGCAGAACATGGTAATACATTACAGTTGTAATACATAATCCTAATGTACATGGTATTATTACCATATTCCATGTAACCTTATGGCATTTACGTGATACTTAATAGGACCTTAAAGTATTAGAAACCTTAAAACTAGTACTGGCATTCATAGGGTTAACCGTATTTCCATGGTACTTCAGAGAAAACCATGACAAACATGGTACTCAGCATCCTAAATTACATTTATTGTCACAGCTACTAAAAGTGTGAGTTTTATATCAAACTCTGATTTATATACAAACCCATAGATTTATGAGTTGACCCAAGGGCAAATATGAGTTGAGCATTGATTTTCCAACTGCATTTATTCAACATTTCAACCAAAGTTCAACCATGTTCACACAGGAAAGTTGAAACATCCTGTTTGATAAAATTATTCAATATAAATGGATTTTTATTAGGCTGATTAAAGGAAAATGCCACTTATTTGGAAATACATTTAAAGGACTGCTTATATGCTGTAGCTAGTTTTTCCCCAAAGTGTAAGTCTTTGATCAAGATACCCCATTGTTAATCTTGATCTTCTCAACTGCTCTTGAAAGAGCTCAGAGTCGACCAGAGCAATTCAAGTTAATGAGTTAATCAGTTTCTGGAAGTTTTCAGTTTCTTAAAGATCATTTGTCAAGACATTTTTGAGTGGCAATCCCTAAAAACAAAGAACTGATGAGACCCTTTCTAGACTATACTCATTGGAGATAACTGAGGTGAATTGAAGTCCACATTGCAGATCTGAAGAGGTGCCATATTCATTTGACAGATAGAGATTTGTGGGCAGTCACTGATGCTGAGTAAGATACGTGCAGTTTAAGCAAGCTTTCAAAAAGTTGTAATAAATGAATACGAAAGCACTGTCCACCACAGGCTAAATTTACAGACCTCAGGTGCGAGCACTTGGCCACCGCTTTGCCAACGTGTGCGTTTACCGTAGCGGGAACAAACCTCAGTACTCATGGGAGTGATAGAGTTACCTTCAAGCATCTGTGCCATTAAACTGGATGTGTTATTATTCTAGGAAGCTGCTATAAATACACCGATCAGCCACAACATTAAAACCACCTGCCTAATATTGTGTATGCCCCCGTCTTGCTGCCAAAACATCACCAACCCGCATCTCAGAACAGCATTCCGAGATTATATACTTTTCACCACAATTGTACAGAGTGGTTATCTGAGTTACTGTAGACTTTGTCAGTTTGAACCAGTCTGGTCATTCTCTGTTGACCTCTCTCATCAACAAGGCATTTCCGTCCACAGAACTGCCGCTCACTGGATGTTTTTTGTCTTTGGCACCATTCTGAGTAAATTCTAGAGACTGTTGTGTGTGAAAATCCCAGGAGATCAGCATTTACAGAAATACTCAAACCAGCCCATCTGGCACCAACAATCATGCCACGCTCCAAATCACTGAGATAAAATGTTTTCCCCATTCTGATGGTTGATGTGAACATTAACTGAAGCTCCTGTCCCATATCTGCATGATTTTATGCACTGCACTGCACTGCTGCCACACGATTGGCTGATTAGATAATCGTATTGATGATTGTTGGTGCCAGATGGGCTGGTTTGAGTATTTCTGTAACTGCTGATCTTCTGGGATTTTCACACACAACAGTCTCTAGAATTGACTCAGAATGGTGCCAAAAACAAAAAACATCCAGAGAGCACAGTTCTGTGGATGGAAATGTCTTGTTGATAAGAGAATCAACAGAGGTCAACAGAGAATGGCCAGACTGGTTCGAACCGACAAAGTCTATGGTAACTCAGATAACCGCTCTGTACAATTGTGGTGAGAAGAATATAATCTCAGAATGCTATTCTGAGATGCGGGTTGGTGCTGATTTGGCGGCACGAGGGGGACCTACACCATATTAGGGAGGTGGTTTTAATGTTGTGGCTGATCGGTGTATATTGACTCTAACTTACTTGTTCAACAATATTCTTTTCAAACTCATGCTCCATCAGTAGTTGACTCGAAAGAAAAAACTCACCATAGAAGTGGACAGTTCGGGAGTCCAGACATGGGCCAAAAGAGTCATGGAAGCACTACAAAATGACATGGTTGCTCTAACAATTGCATTTTTCATCTCATGTTTGCTTATGACAATATTGGTTAGGTTTAGGTTTGGGGTAGGGAGGTAGGTTTTATTAATTTAAAACTCGATAGAAGCTTAAAAACATCATCTGTTTGGGAGAAAATGTAACCTGCTGTGATACATGTGAGTAACCAAGTTATGTCATTTTGCAAAAATTTGCCACAGTTGCCTTATTTTCATGAGATCAGGCTAAAAAGCACAGTGTAAACTTTCTTCAAAATTCCTTCTTTTGCACTCCATGGAAAACTGTCATACGGCTAACTAAATAATGACAGAATTTTCATTTTGGAGTGAGCTATTCACAAATACAGTACATATAAGAGGTCCCTATGAAGTTCATAGAATGCTTTTTTAAAGGGTGTGTGTATTAAGAAACACTAATGTTGACCTTTTTTCAAAGAGCTGTCCCCTTTAGTTTTATTAGTGTGGAAGACAAATTAAAGGAACATGGGATTATGGGAAGGCGACAGAGAGGTAAACATGATACCTGTCTATAGAGCAGAGTAAATATGACTAGTTAAAGAGTAATTAAGACTATCATCGGAATTCATTCATAAGCATCTTTGTTTTTCCACCATCTAAGTACATGATGATATCACACCAATAATTTCCAGACTTACAGCGAATTTGACACCAGTTTCCATTGGCATCCAGCTCGCAACACATTTTTATGGGGTGTGAACGGGAATAAATGGAGGTGGGTGCTGTGTCCACATAACAATTTTTTTTATGTTTGCCCAACAACTGGAACGTTGAGTGCGATCTTTCTCCATGAGCAACTGGCAGAAATGTTGGTCTTCGAAGAACTGCATCTGTTTTTCTGGAGGATGGAATGTGCCATTTTTAGGCAGAAAAATGTCTTTGTTTGCCCTTTTCTAAACCATCTGATTCTTCTCTGCCATGGCCCTGACAACACTGGCATTCCAATAGGGTGGTACGGGACAAAGAAGGCAGGGCTGAGACAATAGCTGGAGCTCTGCCAGTGAATAACATAAAAGCTACTACATTTGCAACATTGGACATTAGGATTATCTGTTTGTCCAACCAATGACCGATGACGGAAGGGGTTCAAGAAACCTGTTTGAGAACAGTTATTGTTTTTGCAATTTAATTTGGTGTCGCCAGTGGCACAGAAATTAGACTCTTCACATTTAAGTGACTTTAGAAACGGCTATGGCAACCACTGATTCCAAACACTGTAGTTACAGTTGTTGTTATTAGTAGTACTATAAATTAATATGGGCTCTCCTTCAAACAGTGCTAGAAGACATTCTGTAATTTAACTGAAGTTTTTTGAGCTCACATACCCAAAACTGGAAAGTGTGAGCAATGCAATCTCTTTTTCTCACTTAATAAAAAACCCCTGGCTTATAAATGTTTAATAGCTGACTTATGATGGCTGTATTGTTTGCTAAACATCAGTGACTGGCTCCAACAAGTTCCATGGAAGGAAGACACATTGTTCTTAAGAGTAAACAACCCTTCCAAGATGTAAACAGACATATTACATTGAAAATTAAACCATAAAATGTTTTTTTTATTCCCTGAACTCTTAAACCTTAAAGGAATATTCCAAGTTCAATACAAGTTATGCTCAGTCTACAGCATTTTTAGGATGCATCTAAGATCATCTTGTTGAGAAAAGGGTCTGTATGTGGATCAGAAAATGTTCCTTGTTATGCAAAGTCATTCATCTGTTTGCACCTTGTGGAGGCAGATTTAATTATGTGGGAATGCTGTGGAATTTCTTTAATTAGTTTGTTAGCCAACGTTTTGTTTCAGATGGCAGGATTAGGTAATGGAGAAAGTTATATAGCGTTCATTGGAATGGAATCAGGCCTGTTTTTAAGAGATAAAGGGCTTAAAAAAATAACTTGGAAATATAATCAGATGCAATTACAAAGTTATTAGAAAATGAAGAATCTGACAAATAAATGTCTATGTAAATAAAATAATAAATAATGATATTTTGTATAAAGTAAATTATTAAATAAAATAAAAATATAAATATAATATTTTCCCACCAAATTTTCATACTGCATTTTTTTTTCATTACTTTAATACAGTTATTAAATCATACTGTGTGGACACAAAGATTTTTTATATATTCAGCATATATTAAATTTAGCCCATGAAAAGCTAAAATGTATACATATTTATATAATACTAAACTACTACTAATAATACACAAATATCGAGGTTAATTATGGAGTTAATTGTAATGAGAACAATGGCGCAATGCAAAATATCTTAATGGTCCTAAAAATACACTTTGTCTTAATGCAATATATTGTTGTATTTTCTTGGTTGATTATTTATTTATTCATTCATTCATTCATTTGTATTTATCTGATTAGTTAGCTAACTACTATTTAGTTAGTTAGTTCATTAGAGTTGAAGTCAGAAGTTTACATACACTTAAAACTAATTTTTTAAAACCACTCCAAAGATTTAATATTAGCAAACTATAGTTTTGGCAAGTCGTTTAGGACATCTACTTAGTAATTTTTCCAACAATTGTTTACAGACAGATTGTTTCACTTTTAATTGACTATATCACAATTCCAGTGGGTCAGAAGTTTACATACACTAAGTTAACTGTGACTTTAAGCAGCTTGGAAAATTCCAGAAAATGATGTAAAGCATATAGACAATTATTCAATTAGCTTCTGATAGGAGGTGTACTGAATTGGAGGTGCACCTGTTGATGTATTTTAAGGCCTACCTTCAAACTTAGTGCCTCTTTGCTTGACATCATGGGAAAATCAAAAGAAATCAGCCAAGACCTCAGAAAAAAATTGTGGACCTCCACAAGTCTGGTTCATCCTTGGGAGCAATTTCCAAACGCCTGAAGGTATCACGTTCATCTGTACAAACAATAGTACGCAAGTATAAACACCATGGGATCACGCAGCCATCATACCGCTCAGGAAGGAGACGCATTCTGCCTCTTAGAGATGAACATAGTTTGGTGCGAAAAGTGCAAATCAATCCTACAACAACAGCAAAGAACTTTGTAAAGATGCTGGTGGAAACAGGTAGACAAGTATCTATATCCACAGTAAAACGAGTCCTATATTGACATAACTTGAAAGGCTGCTCAGCAAGGAAGAAGCCAATGCTCCAAAACCACCATAAAAAAGCCAGACTACAGTTTGCAAGCGCACATGGGGACAAAGTCCTCTGGTCTGATTAATCTTTTTTTTTTTTTTTTTTTTTAACTCTTTGGCCATAATGACCATAGTTATGTTTGGAGGAAAAAGGGTGAGGCTTGCAAGCCGAAGAACACCATCCCAACCGTGAAGCATGGGGGTGGCAGCATCATGTTGTGGGGGTGCTTTGCTGCAGGAGAGACTGGTGCATTTCACAAAATAGATGGCATCATGAGGAAGGAAAATTATGTGGATATATTGAAGCAACATCTCAAGACATCAGCCAGGAAGTTAAAGCACGGTTGCAATTGGATCTTCCAAATGGACAATGACCCCAGTCATACCTCCAAAGTTGTGGCAAAATGACTCAAAGACAACAAAGTCGGTAGAAAATTTGTGGGCAGAACTGAAAAAGCATGTGCGAGCAAGGAGGCCTACAAATCTGACTCCAGCAACTTATTGTGAGAAGCTTGTGAAAGGCTACCCAAAACATTTGACCCAAGTTAAACAATTTAAAGGCAATGCTACCAAATACTGAAAAAGTGTATGCAAACTTCTGGCCCACTGGAATGTGATGAAAGCTGAAAAATACTCTTTACTATTATTCTGACATTTCACATTCTTAAAATAAAGTAGTGATCCTAACTGACCTAAGACAGGGAATGTTTTCTACGATTAAATGTCAGGAATTGTGAAAAACTGAGTTTATATGTATTTGGCTAAGGTTTATGTAAACTTCTGACTTCAACTGTAGTTATCTTTTCAAAACATTCTGCATGATCTTACTTTCTAGAAACCTGCCAAATCTAAGATTTGAGTGGATATCTATGGTTTTATTAAGTTAGTTATTTAGTATTATTTAGTTACAGTATTTAGCTAGGTAGTTAGCTATTTTGTTAGTGGTTTTTAACTATCTGGTCATTGGCTTTTAGCTATTTTGTTTGGTTGGTTGGTTGGTAAATAAGTTATCTTTTAAAAATATTCTGCATGACCTTTACTTTCTAGAAACCTGCCAAATGGAATGACTTTGAGCTTGAAGAGCAAAACTCTGTAGCATCTAAAAAGGACAGAGAGAGGTCTGGTCATTATCTGAGCTTCTGGCTTTTACCATAAAGCTGTCTAGAAGCTGGAAAATAACCAGCTTTAGGAGATCTGTCTTGGTCCACGTTACATTTCCAAAGTAGTGTCTTCTCGCCTCAATGTTCTCGTGACTGGTAGCACCATAGTTCTGACACTGCAAATGCTCTTGTGAAGTGAGTTTTCTGTTTTAGTTTGACATGTTTAACATAGCAAGAAATGCAGACTCTGGTATGTTGGTGTAACTTGGGAAATGTACCACATATTATTCCAGAACAACTTGGAATGATTCTCACATTCTTCACATCTTTCTACTTACAGTAAATAAATTCCATGACACTTACACATTACTTACACAATAAGGCAGCTCATTAGTGTTGGGACAGAATCATAGATAATGGTTGCCAGACCAAGTTTTAAAATGACAAAATGCATTAAGGCCATTCTTTGAATGTGCAGTCATAACATGGTTGAAGGAGTATGTCAGCAGTCAGAATTAGTTAATCATTACATTGTCATGCTGAAGAATGCTTGCTGTGTGGAAACCATCTCTTCATCTCTATAATTATCTAAAATGAAATACATGAAAAACTAACCGTGGTAGAGTAGCATTATGTCAGGAGTCATTCTTCTCTATCAAGTCAAGTCAAGTCATTTTTATTTGTATAGCGCTTCAATTCCGTAACAAGTTTATTTTCTGGGAGCATGATTCATTACTATTTACAGTTTACCATCTAATTCACTCATCTGAGGGTGAAATTTTAAAGGACAAGATGTAAATTATAGAGAGAAAGAGAGCGAAATCACTGTGTTTTAGGGGGGAGTTTGATGTTAGTGACATGTTAGGGAGTTTTATATCTCATTAGAACCATATGTTCTACAATCAGAATTCTGTTCCACAGAAGACTCCCACAAAGAATGCCAGAGGAGGAATGGGGCCTGTCCTTCAAATAAACAAACAGAGAGGAAATAAGTGGGAAAAGAGAAGCAGTTCAAGACAAACTCGGTTGTTTGTGTTGTAGGGGATGGGTTTGGTTGCATCAGTCTCAATAAATCGAGCCAACATAGTCTCATGACAACTCATAATAATTTGTATGAGATGGCGAATTCGTTAGATATTGTGTGAATTTGCTCGTATGAAAAGGTGCAGCTTTTATTTCCCTTGAGATCGACCAATCAACAAATACAATTTGAAATCGATAAAACAGGCTTTAAATTTTAGCTAGCCTCCTATCCAGCACTTTATTTTAAGGAAGAAACAAATCTGTGAACAAATTTCGTTACTCTTTCCATATTTATTTATGCAAGACAATTGTGTGATGTAAGTCAGTAGCCTGTACTATGCTTCCATCATCTCGTTCCAAACCCTGATGTTTTCTTTCTTCCATCATGGTACACAAAAGTTATTTTACTATTGAAATTATAGTTAGGTTTGGGTTTGGGTTAGGGGTCGCACTTAGGAGAAAAAATAATTACATGGCCCTCATTGGTTGGTTGAAGACCAGACATGCCACCGCAATCTGGACCAGCTGCAGTAATTGTGGTAGTGGGGAGACTGGCCAACAGAGCACTGAAGTAGTCTTAAGTCTTGATATGACAAGAGTTTGGACCAGGTGCTGTGCAGCATATTCAGAGAGGAAAGGTCTGCTTTTCCTGATGTTGTAAAGCGCACACCTGCAAGACATGGCGGTTGACGAGATGTAGCCAGTGAAGTTTAGCTCGTTATCAGACACCACTCCCAGGTTCCTAGCTGTCCTGGTTGGTGTTATTATTGTTTAACCAAGATGAACTGTAAAGCTGTGGTCAGCAGATGGGTTGGCAGGGATCACCAGAATTTCTGTCTTGGCAAGGATGATCTAAAGCTGGTGTTCCTTCATCCAGGCCTAGATATCTGAAAGGCAGGCTGAACTATGAGCTGAGATGGTGGGGTCATCTGGCTGGAACAACAGGTGGAGCTGTGCATCATCTGCGTAGCAGTGATAGGAGAAGCCATATGCCTTTATGATTGGTCTGAGTGATGTTAGATCATGGTGTAAATCAAGAAGAGGAGGGGTCCAAACACTGATCCCTAAGGAACACCAGTGGTAAGCTGGTGTGACTTGGACACTTATCCTCTCCAGGAGGATCTTGCTGTGGGGTACGACTCAAACCATCCAAGTGCGGTTCCTGTGATGCCCAGGTCTGAGAGGGTGGACAGGAGGATATGGTTGTTTACTGTGTAAGACAGCATACAGGTCAAAGAGGATTAGAATAGATGATTTGGAGTTAGCTCTTGCCAGTCGCAGGGTTTCAGTTACTGATTAGAGAGCAGTGTCTGTGGAATGTCCTTTTTTGAAACCAGATTGATGACTGGTAAGTAGTGGGAGTGAGTGATAGGGAAGGAAGGAGAGTAACAGAGAACAGGATGAAGAAGTGGTTAGAGATATGTAGAGGAGTAACAAGAACATACAAGAAGATAGTGATACAATTACGGGTGATGATGAGATCTAGTTGTTTTCCTGCTCTATGTATTGTTACAAGGTGGGTTATGCATTCTTGTAAGGTTAAAAAAGGTCAGAAGAGCTAAGAGAACTGTCGCTTGAGGTTTGTCCAGGTGGATGTTGAAGTCCCAAAGGACCATCAGCGGAGTGCCATCCTCAGGAACAGAGGACAGCAGCATGTCTAGTTCTTCAATGAAGTTGTCTAGTTTGAAGGGCGAAAAAGTTAATTTTAGCTGAATTGGTCATAGTTGTGGCATTATATTCAAAAGATGTGCTGTTGCAGAGAGATTAGAGTGGAGTGAATTTCCAGGTGCTGGAAAAGAGCAAACCAGTTCCTCTATCCTGGGCAGTCAAGCGAGGGGTGTAGGAATAAGCAAAGTCGGTCGAGATGGCTGAGGGGGTCGCAGTATTGTCTGTGCCAATCCATGTCTCGGTCAGAGCAAATATATTGAATTTTGACTGACTGGTGAAGGCAGGGATGATGTCATCTTTGTTGACAGCCAACTGGCAGTTCCACAGTCCAACAGAGAGAGAGAGAGAGGGACTGTGGTGAGGCAGTACCAAGCGTCCTTAGGTACTGTGTGGTGCATTGTCTACGACACATGTATGTGGATTTCCTCCTAGAGCAAACAACAGGAATATACTGAAAGCACATTTTGCAAACATGACAGGAAAATAAAATAAAGTGTAAGATACACTGGTTCACTCTGAAATACATCAGACTGTGGAAGTAAATTGGCTTGCGAATGCCATTTCATGTTGACTTCAAACATCCAAGATTGTGATAGTCTTTGAATGGTCCTTGCACAAAGAAAGTAACAGTGGGAAAGTTTATTGTGGGAATGCCTGTATTCTCACGCTCTGTTCAGCATACACAGCAAAACACAAATTTAACACTGATATAGAATCGCTTGGTTCCCACTGGATCCTGATGGCCGTTTTATTCGTGTAATCAGAGATAATGCAATAGACTTCCAAATCCCTAGTGAATCTTTTGGCACACTTACACACTCTCTCTCTCTCTCTCTCTCTCTCTCTCTCTCTCTCTCTCTCTCTCTCTCTTTCTTTTTCTCAAGACACACACAGAGTATTACATTTACTCCAGTCATTTAATTAAAAACCTTTGGGCCTACTGTGCTGAAAAAAGATTGACAACTGATTACAAATCAAAAGAGATTAATCTCTGATTACAGACATAATAAATTGCTAGGCACTTCTTTCTGATGTAGAAAGTCTCTTTTCAGCACAGCTCAGTTAAATACCCCAAGCAACATTGCCTAAATCCTATTTTCGTTTGTTTAACATTCAGGACTGGAGTGCGTCTCTCTCTGTGTAAGACTCAGATCGGAGCCAAGCGTCATGTCTGAACCGTTTAACTGCGAGGGCTGTAAAGAGTCTCTGTATGGCAGGAAATACATCCAGATGGACGATGTACCACACTGTATCCCATGTTACGACCGTCTGTATGCTAACACCTGTCATGAGTGCAAAGAGCTCATCGGACACAACTCACGGGTAAGAGTTTGAGTGAGTGCAACTGCATACTGATGCTCAACTTTGACATAGTGACTATGGTATGGTTTTACAAAAAAAAAAAAGTTTGTATTACCGCTTTTTTTGTTTTTTTTGGTGGTGGTGGGGGAGGGGGGGTGGGTCCATAGTGATACCATGTTTTTTATGACATGTACCATAGTATTTTAGCATGGTACAATGGTAATACTTTGGGTTTTAGACATGTAGCAAGGTAATACCATGTTTTTTTTTTAGACATGTTCCATAGTATTTCAACATATTACAATGGTGATCCTTTGGGTTTTAGACATCTAGCATGATACCAAAGTAATTGGGAAATGTACAATGGCAATTCTATGTTTCTGACATATAACAGGGTATTTTCTAAATGGTAAAATGCAAATACCATTTTTTTTTTTACATGTACTATGGCAATACCATGTTTTTTGTATTTGGTACCATGTTAATACCATGGTATTTGCACATGTACCATAGCAATATCATGTTTTTGGACATGTACTATAGTAATAAGATGTTTTTTGGACATGATATCATGGTGATAACGTTTTTTTTTTATTATTTATTTATTTTATTTATTTTTTCTACATGGTAAAATGGAAATACCAAGTTTTTACATGTACTATGGTAATTATGTTTTTTGGACATATACCATGGTAATAAATTTTTTTAGACATGGTAATACAATGGTAATTTGGACATGTACTATAGTAATACCATGTTTTTTGGACATGGTACTATGGTGATACCAGGGGTTTTTCAACATTTTAAAATAGAAATACCATGTTTTTACATGTTTTGGACATATACCATGGTAATACCATGTTTTTTTTTTTTTTTTTTATATTTGGACATGGTACAATGATGATACAATAGTAATTTGGACATGTACTATAGTAATACCATGGTTTCTGCACATGGTACTATGGTAATACCATGTTTTTGGACATATTTCATGGTAATGTAATGATTTTGGACATGGTACCATGGTGATACAATATTTGTTTTTTAACCTGGAAAAAATGGAAATACCATGTTTTTACTTCTTTTTTTTTTCTTCTTTTTTTTACATGAATATGTTTTTGGGGGGTTTGGTACCAAGTTAATATCATGTTTTTTTGTTTTGTTTTTTACATTGTAAAATGGAAATACCATGTTTTTACTTTTTTTTACATATACCATGAAAACACCATGTTTTGGGGAGTTTGGTGCCATGTTAATATCATTTTATTTTACACTGTAAAATGGAAATACCATGTTTTCATATTTTTCGGACATTATTTTTGGGGATTTGGTACCATGTTAATACTATAGTTTTTGCACATGGTACCATGGTGATACCAGATTTTTTCAACATAGTAAAATGAAAATGCCATTATGACATGCTATGATGATACCATATTTTTGGACAAGGTACAATTGTGATTCTGTGGTCATTTGGACATGTACTATAATAATACCATGTTTTTGGACAAGGTACCATTGTGATGCATGGTAATTTGGACATGTACTATGGTAACACCATGTTAGTTATGACATGTACCATGGTTTTTTCAACATGGTGAAATGGAAATACCATATTTTTACATGTACTATGGTACTATCTTGCTTTTTGGACTAGATCTACCGTGATACCGTTAATACTATGCTCTTTGGACATAGACCATATTAATACCATATTGTTTGGACATGAATGATACCATGGTGATATCTTTTTGCTTTTTGCACACCTACCATGGTAGTAGCATTTGGTATTGTTTGAAGTCACCTCAAATACTATGTAAATACTATGGAACATGAACATGGTAATTATTCAGTACATACACCGATGAGCCACAACATTAAAACCACCTGCCTAATATTGTGTAGGTCCCCCTCGTGCCACCAAAACAGCCCCAACCCGTTCTGAGATGATATTCTTCTCACCACAATTGTACAGAGCGGTTATCTGAGTTACTGTAGACTTTGTCAGTTCAAACCAGTCTTGCCATTCTCTGTTGATCTCTCTCATCAAAAAGGCATTTCCATCCGCAGAACTGCCACTCACTGGATGTTTTTTGTTTTTGGAACCATTCTCGTTTACCGTAGCGGGAACAAACTTCAGTACTCATGGGAGTGATAGAGTTACCTTCAAGCATCTGTGCCATTAATCTGGATGTGTTATTATTCTAGGAAGCTGCTATAAATACACCGATCAGCCACAACATTAAAACCACCTGCCTAATATTGTGTATGCCCAACCTCTTGCTGCCAAATCAGCACCAACATGCATCTCAGAATAGCATTCTGAGATTATATACTTCTCACCACAATTGTACAGAGTGGTTATCTGAGTTACTGTAGACTTTGTCAGTTTGAACCAGTCTGGTCATTCTCTGTTGACCTCTCTCATCAACAAGGCATTTCCTTCACAGAACTGCCACTCACTAGATGTTTTTTGTCTTTGGCACCATTCTGAGTAAATTCTAGAGACTGTTGTGTGTGAAAATCCCAGGAGATCAGCAGTTACAGAAATACTCAAACCAGCCCATCTGGCACCAACAATCAACGATGCGATAATCTAATCAGCCAATCGTGTGGCAGCAGTGCAGTGCATAAAATCATGCAGATACGGGTCAGGAGTTTCAGTTAATGTTCACATCAACCATCAGAATAGGGAATAAATGTGATCTCAGTGATTTTGACCGTGCCATGATTGTTGGTGCCAGACGGACTGGTTCCGCCACAGTACTTCTATGTGAGGGTGTGCTTGAGTGACAAAGTACTCGTCAAGTGCTTCCTGTCTGTTTGTGACTAAGTGTCCAAGTGTTGTGGTATGTGTGAAATATAATGTGTTTGTGTGTTCATGTGATGTGTTTTACCATTGTTACATACACAGACATAAATTGTCACATACATGTAGTTTATGCTGCACACACCATATACAGGACACATTTAGTGTGTGTATGTGTGTATCATTCATCATAGAATTCCATCCACACAGCTGCTCATGGTCACTCTCGGCACAGAGGCAGCCAATCAAAACAGAGCAGGCTGCAGGGACGCCACAGAGCACCGCTCACCATCTGAGTTGTTGACCCATAGGGAGAAACCCACATGAAATATTACGTTCTCTCTCTCTGTCCATGTTTTTCTCCCTTTTCTCTGTCAGATATGTGTAAACGTGATGATTTGGTGTCATTTAGCTGAAAGGACATCTTTTATTATGTCACAAATTTAACTCAGAACTGTGCTCAATCAGTCACAGTGGTCATGTGCAGAGCCGTTTTGCTTCAGAGGTATCATGGATCAGGTATTTTTGAGAATGAATATAACGATCATAATCTCATGTTCCACTGTGGATCTTTGAAATCGGAAGTGCAAAAGCAGTGTTAATTCAATCTGATTCAATCAAATGAAGATAGGCATAAAAGCAGTGTTGATTCGATTTGATTCAATTCAATTTTGCTGTAATTTGGATTCGATTAATACCAGTCTGATTCAATTCGATTCAATTTGACTTGAACTGAATTGATTTTGATTTTGTTTTTTAAATTGATGCAATTAACTTTAAATCAATTTCTATTTTATTTGAATTTGATTGTGTGCTGTTCAGTCTGATTCAATCTGATTAGAAATAGACAGTGCAGCTTTACAAGTCTATCAGGCCTAAACCTGGCGAACAAGCACAAGGCAGCTTATCTAAAAAAAAACTCTTTAAAACTCCTAAAAGTAAGAGATATGTTTAATATTTACTTGCCAGTTCTGATATACATTTTTGTGCAATTTAAAAAATTCCAGCAGGAATCTGTATTTAAAGTGTGTCATTTTCTCGTCTCTCTGAGAGCTTGGAACACAGGAACAAAGTAAAAAAAAATTATCTGTTGCTAAAAGGTCTCACACCATAACTTGAAAAGAAACAGCCAACACTATTTTGCTTCAACCTGTTTTTTCAGCAGTAAAACAGATAGATAGACAGATATTTTTTAATTCAGCTGAGAATTCTCGTTCTCCTTATATGTATAACCTCGTTCTTCTGTTGTCTGTGTTCAGGAGCTGTTTTATGAGGACAGGCACTATCATGAAAACTGTTTCTGCTGCTCGCGCTGTAGACGTTCACTGGCCGACGAGCCGTTCACCTGTCAGGAAGATGCTTTGGTGTGTAATGACTGTTACTGCAACGAGTTTTCCTCAAAATGTGTGGCCTGTGGCAAGACTGTGATGCCAGGTACAGTACAGTTCACATATACATACATTTACTGTAAAATCCATATGCATAACTGTGCAAAATTTTAGGCATTTGTGAAGGTACTGTGAGGATGTTTTCAGAAATAATGCCATGAATATTTTTTATTTATCAGTTAACTTCATACAAAGTATAGTAAACAAAAACAAAAAAAAGCTAAATGAATATTTGGTGTGACCACCCTGTGCCTTTAAAACAGCACCAACAGGAAATGAGGTTCAAACTGCTTTTCTCACCCAGCTCGCTGAGACAGAAACTGAGTTAATGAGTTTTGATTGGGCGACAGGGTGCGGCAGTAAAGATGTGACGTGTGATTACAGACACGCTCAACTGAGACAGAAAACTCTCCAGCCATAATCACACACATGCCTCGGGGCCTGACACCAGCACTTGGGCATTACATTGCCTGTAATTATACTCTGTCGCCTGCCTTTCTCTCACTTTGGAGTTTTTCAGAGTGAAATGAGAGATAGAGAAAGTTCCACATGGATAAAATTACAAAGTCTATCCTCCCTCGTTCATTGAGAACCGATCGTCTGCTTCAGTCCCCCCATGGGCTCGTTTCACGCCCATTAGAGATAGGGAAGAGTCATGACACAAAGATCAGGTGTGCCATTTTCCCACCAAACCTGTACGTTAAATCTGTAACTTATCCATTCCAGACTCCAGACGTTAGATACATTTTTTTACATTTTTTTTTAAATACTAGCCGAGTCATTCCTGTTATGCAGTATTTTTTGGAGGAACTTTTTTGTGTGTTTATTTGTTGTAATGTGAGGAAGTATGTTCATAGTAGGTTATACCAGACTTTAAGATAAATGCAGTGGTCAAGCTGAAGCACTTAAACTTCATTAATTATAATTTGTTTATATACATAATGGCAAGATGATTAATAGGATGGAACCTAACAAGATGAAAATAAAAAGTTAAAGTTAGTTTTAACTTAGTGAGGGATTGAGAGTTAGCTTATAATGATGTCAACTTTAATATATGATATTATCGAAATTATGGCATAAACATTATAATTTTTACAGTGAGACAAATCTAATAATACTACAAAACAAAATAGAATACTACTTATTAATGCAGATGTTTTTATTACTATTATTATCTAATATTAATGTATTTCATTTTTTATTGATTTAATTATTTTATTTTATTTTTGATAATTTTTTTATTTCATTTAGATTTTTATTGTAGTTTTTGTATTTATTTTATTTATTTTTTACTATTATTATTTTTTGAGTATTTTTTATGCTTATGCTTTTCTTGCTATTTTCCCACCAAAATTATGTGACTTTCTGTATGATGATGTCTATAAGGAACTAGCGTTTGTATTTTTTAAGGGATATTTCTTATTTAAAGGGATATTTGCGCATTGGAAAAGGGACATGGCAAAACTGGCAAAATCCACTCAAACCAAAGTAGTGAAATGATTCAGATTTAACCCATAGATTCACTTAATTGTGATATTATTAAAAAAGAATAATATGATTTATTTTCTCTATCTCATTAAATCACGTTCCAGTTATTCCCAGTCAAAAGTGACTGGAAACAATAAATGTGTAATTCTTTTAATTGTTATGAAAGAAATATAACAACTCTAAATTAAATAATGTAAAAGCACTAAAGTTGTGCACTTTCTTGACCTAAATGTCCTTGAGCTTGAACTTGAACATTTACTTTTTTTTCTCAAATACTGAACCAATCTTCATAAATTATATACCATTGGAAAGCTTAAAGTCTCAAGAATCAAAAAACAAAACAAAACAAACAAACAAACAAAAAAAAACAGATGAAATTACAAGTATAACACTAGTTGGCTGCTGAGAACTACTTATTCATCCCTGGTTGAAGAGAAGATGATTTCTACATTTTGTCAAGTTCTGCATTTAGATATATATTTAATCATTATCAAAGACTACTTTTGTCAAGGTTTAGCATTTTGTTTGATTTGTCTGAGGTTATTTTTGTCAGTTTTTGCATACCTGAAATGAGTAGAATAACAAGTAATAACCTAATTTATCCCTGGTTGTAACAAGATGGGGTGGGGGTTAGGGGATAGAATCAATAGTTCATACAGTATAAAAATCATTATGTCAATGGAGAGTCCTCATAAGAATAGCCACACCAACATGTGTGTGTGTGATCAGCATTGTAGATGTGTTATGGTCTCACCAATTCATTTTGGTGTGTGTGTTTTCTTTTTACCAAAAAAAAACAAAAAAAGAAAATGTTCTGTGTTATAGTCTAACCAGTTCAAGTTTGTGTGTGTGTTTGTGTTTTGCACTTTTGATGTTTGGTAGTCTCACCCCTTCATATCTGTGTGTGTTTTTTCTGCATTGTGGCTGTTTTTAGATTTTATATAATAAATAATGAAAAAAAAAAAGTGATTTTTTTAGTGTTTCCCATTAATTTCCTATGGTGGTCACTTTTGACCGGGAACAGTACAAGTGTAACTTTTTTTTTCTACCACTTCCACTGATCGAATCAACTCCAGTTTCTTTGTGTGTGTTCAGATATTAAATGGATGAAAAGTCACCAAGTCTCGTACCTGTCAGATAAAGGAAACCCGTTTTATTGAAGACATTTTTTTTTTTCGGTCAAAAATGACCGAAGAGTGGATGAGGGTTAAAACTGCAAAACTGTGAGTTTAAAAGTTATCCAATACATTAAGATATATTTGATGGGGAAATTAATGTGTACTCAGCGACTGCTACATTTTTAGCTCACTTTGCTTGCGTGCCTAATAAACAAAACTCCTACACAAGAAGCTTTTGGAGATCCAGAGCAGTTCAAGTTCATGAGAATATGTATATTTGTGTAGGAAGACATGTTGTGTGCTGTTGCATGTGTAGATTACCTTGGTGACAAAGGATAGCTGTGTAGCAACTAGTTGCTTATCACACATGCTGGGCCACCCACGACCGTATAAAACAAGGCTATACATGAACAGATGAGGTACTCAATCACTAAAAAATAGTTAAATTTGCTCCTAAACACATGAGGTTTTTAAGGTTAATGCTCTATAGAGTTTTAAATCAACAAAATCAACCTCTCTACCCTAAACCTTACCAATAGTGTCATTAAAGCAAGTGTGAGATGAAAAATAATTTTTTGGTGCTTCTATGACCCGTTGGCTCAAGTGTCGACTTGCGTGATACCACACAACTTCATTGCACTTGAATAAGCTTGTAAATGTATTTGGTTTTGTAATGCAAATGAGTAAATGTGTCACCTTGAAGTGTTTAGATGTCATATAGCATTGTGTGAGGAACAGAGCAAAAAGTAAGTGTTTATAAACTGATAATCTGCCATTTTTCGTTTAAAAGTAAACGTCATCTATCTGTTTCTCTCCCAGGCTCTAAGCGGTTAGAGTATGGGGGAAGTGCCTGGCATGAGGAATGTTTTGTTTGTTGTGGTTGTAAGGAGCCCATCGGTGCCCAGGCCTTCATCCCAGATAAGGGCGACTACTACTGCATGCCCTGCTACGAGGGACGATTCGCCCCACGCTGCGCACACTGCAAACAGGTGGGACGATGACCCAACTACGATCTACTATGCATAAACCATAAAACAAACCTGAAATGATTTTGCTGATCTTCTCTGTTACAGGCGTTGGTTCAGGATGGCGTTACGTACAGAGACGAGCCCTGGCATAAAGAGTGTTTCCTGTGTACTGGCTGTAAAGGCCAGCTCGCCGGGCAGCCCTTCACCACTCAGGGGCAAGACCCGTACTGCGTCAAATGCTTTAGGAACCTGTACGCACAAATATGCGCCTCCTGCAACAAACCCATCACAGGTCAGTGTGTGTCCTTTATAACAAGACTGCTTCTGAGTCTCCACAGCTGCTAATAGGGACACTTTGTCACAAACAAGAGACACAGTTGTCTTATTCAGTTTGAATGGCCTCTAAATAACAAAATAACTTTTTCACAACCATAGAGTCATGTGGTAAAGGAAGACAAAGGCAATTGAGTCAGTCTGAAATGGCTTTGTTTTTGCAATTGTGTTGGTCAAGAAGGGGTCAAGATTATCTTTATCTTTATAGAATATCTATACATTTATGGTCATTTACTAATAAGGTTGTCCGGGGTGATAAAAATGTTTAAAATGTACTGTAGTTAAAACACATTTGTCAAGGCCACAGAAATGTAATCTCTCTATATGTATTACATTTTTGTGAAACATTTTAATATTCTCTACAAAAAATAATAATAAAAAAAAACATTTCAAAGAAAAAATATATTTATTTTATATACAGGCCTACAGTATATATAGCTGAATATATAGCTGTTTTGAAAACACACAAACACATTATATATATGTACATTTATATATATATATATATATATATATATATATATATATATATATATATATATATATATATATAGATGACTGAACTCAGAAATTGAAACATGTTCATCATAGTAGATGTGTATTTAATTAATTGTCTAGTGTGATTTGCTTTCCTAAAGTATTTTTGAATACTTAGTAGATCTGGACCGGAAAAAAAAGAGCCATTAACCCTGTAATATGTTTTAATTTCTTACATATAATAACCTTAAGGCAAGTTCTGCAAAGGGCCTGCTTTTTATTTAAGGAATAGTTCAAAATTCTGTCATAATTTACTCACCCTCATGTTGTGCCAAACCCACATGACTTTCTTTCTTCTGTAGAATACAAAAGATGTTTCGGAAAAAAAAAAATGTTCATGCTACTCTTTTCATACAATGAAAGTGAATGGGAAATGAGGCCGAAAAGCTCCAAAAATGACAAAAAAAAAAAAAAAAAAAAAAAGCTTCATTAAAGGTGCAATATGTAACATTTTTCATGTAATATTCGCATTTTTTTTTTTGCCAATGTGTGAACGGCTAGTAACGCAACTTAAAAATGAGCCCTTCCCAGACTTCCTAGGTTGCCTATTAAAGCCCCTTTTTCCCGGTCGCTTTTGCCGGGAAAATCCAAAGGATGTGCCGTTTATGCGCGCTCCCGAGAGCCTTGCCTCAGTGCTTGCTTATTTAACAGTGACAACAGACAGTCTGCAATACTAGGTAACGTTATCTTAGAGATGGAATCCAGCAAATGTCCGGCTCCCAGCACAACACTGACTCCTACACAAACTCAGAGTAAGCCAAAAAAACAAAAAAACATTTATCTACTGAATCCAGTCTGGCTAAGCGGGAACGTGATCGTGGTCGAGAGAAAACTAGAGTGAACATCGGCAGGGCATTTGACACTAATAATTTCAACGATCTTCTCTTTATACTAAAAGTCAGGTTAATGTCAATGTTAATCTGTAATTATTCAGCAAGGTAAACTACAATAACACATGAAATGAATGCTAGACAATGTTCAAGATGATGCAAAAAGACCCATTCATTAGTGTTACGTAACTTGGTTATACAGAAAATATACACATTCTATGATTATAAAACAATAACGCATCGATATATCAAAATGACAGTTGTGATGGAATCACATCAATACTGAATTGTGTCAACATATTTATAACGTACAGTCTATTTTATAAACAGCTACTGTCATCATCCACCAAATTTAGCTAACAGCTATTGCTAAAGCTGGCTAGCTAGCTAACGCCGACATAGGCTATCGTATAAATGCAGTCAATGTATCATGCAAATAAAAGTGATTACTTCAAACTACAGTCTTGCATAGTCAGACCTACTGTATATCCACACTTTGTTTTAGCCCTGTTCCAGCACTGGAGAGTCAAATATAATATACAGTCTCAAAGTTTATAGTAAAACAATCATAACTGTGTCATTTTAATTATGCTACCTCATCTGTCAGCACGATGCCGGTGGATCACGTTCAGTCTCTTTGTTTTGGTCAATGCGCGTCCCTATGTAGTGTGCACGTGATCACGAGCAAAAGGCAGTTGCAGTTCACTTAACGGCCACAGGTGTCATTAATAGCAAGGGTTTCTGAATCTTACACACTGCTCATTTAAAGTACCATAAAAGTAGTCCATATGACTGGCTCGATGCAACTTAAGGCACTCTTTTTGAATTTGTGCAAACACAAATAAGTATTTTAGAGCTAAGGTGAAAGGGAAGATTTTCAGCAAATAGCTATTCAATTTCAGTCTATTCTTCGCACAAAGCTATTGTATGATTTCAGTGCACTTACAATAGAGCATGTGAGTCGTATGAACTACTTTTAGCCTTTTTTGTCATTTTTGGAGCTCAACATTCCTAGTCTCCATTCACTTTCATTTTACAGAAAAGAACCGCTCTAACATTCTGCTAAATAACTTTTTTTGTGTTCCATAGAAGAAGAAGAAAAAAAAAAAACATGAGGTTGAGCAAATGATTAACAGTTTAAATTTTGATATATTTTTGTTTTAAATCCTGATAATGTTGTCTTATTGTAGAGAGGGTCAAACCCTCAATCTCTCTCTCTCTCTCCTTCTCAGGTTTTGGAGAAGGGAAGTACGTCTCGTTTGACGATCGTCAGTGGCATCAGCCGTGTTTTAAGTGTTCCAAGTGTTCACTGTCTCTGGTCGGGGCTGGATTCTTCCCTGATGGAAAAAAGATTCTCTGCAAAAGCTGCAATGCCAAATAACTCACAACTTATTCCTAGATGTATAGCAGTTGTTCAACAAACCTCTGTTTAAAGAGGCCCTATTATGCTTTTTGGGATTTTACCTTTCCTTTAGTGTGTAATACAGCTGTTTGTGCATGTAAAAGGTCTGCAAAGTTACAAAGCACAAAGACCATGCCAAAGGGAGTTACTCTCTCCCACAGACAACACTGCTCCTGAACTGCCTGAAATGCCTGGTTTGCAGTCCAGACATTACTTCCGTGACTTAGCTATGTCACTATGTAACACATTTGCATAATGCCCGCCTAAGGGCTACTTTAAGCTGAAACTCAGTTATGGTAAGGGGCGTTACATTTCTGACACACGCTCTAAGCGGTTGACCAATCACAACAGACTGGGCCAGCTGACCAATCAGAGCAGACTGGGCTTCACGGAAAGGGGGGCTTTAAAGAGACAGGAGGTAAATCAGAGCGTTTCAGACAGAGGGTGAAAAGAGGTGCTGCAGCAATATACAGTATGAGAAAAATAATGTGTTTTGAACATTAAAGCATGTAAACCTATTCTAGTAGACCCCCAAAATACAATTATGAACCTGTAAATGAGCATAGTATGGGCTCTTTAACATAAATACATTTATGAAATGTTTGACATGGACTAATTTATACATAAAACAGATTTACAAATGACTGTACATTCTCCAAAATCTGTATGTTAAAAGTCTCCTATTTTATGGCTTAAACAGGAGACTTTTCAGATCCAAATTCAAATCTTTTGAACCCAGCATGCACACATGCCTCAATTTCCTCAGATGCTGTTCATTTTATTATTGAAGTCCTCTTTTGCATATATTTGCTTTTACATTTGAGAAATTTCCACGTACCCAATGTTTGCATAGTCTTCAGGCCTTCAATTAAATTTACATTTGAACAATACACACACTGACCCAAATGACTGTTAATATGTGATGTCATGCATTCACCAAGACCAGATAATGCTGTTAGAATGTTAGAATATTATTGTATTTTACACGGTACACTCAGTAGCAGATTTAGACATGTGCAGTTGACCAGGGTGGCATCTTGGGGGAGGGTGGCACGAGGCCCCTAAAATTTTAATTATGTCCCGGTTTCAGCTGTGGTCCTACATTTCATTAAGGTGTACTTTTGGTTCTAAATATAATAAACACCATTAAAGGAATAACTTTGTTCCTAAATGCAAAAATGTAAAATTGACATGCGTTTACATGAAATCTGAAATAATCAGGTTATTCTCCGCTTTTGAAATCAACATGCAAACAGCCTTACGCATAAACCTTGCACAAATTGGATAATCCGGTGTTGTGCCGAAATCTGACTCCCCGCCAGATTCTGACTCCCCGCTACCTGATTGGCCCTTATCCCTAAAGCCCACCCCTAACCATGACCTCATTGGTCCCTACACCTAAAGCACATCCCTACACCTACCCCTAAACAGAAGGATACTAGGGAGTCAAAATTCGGCACTACACCTGTAAGAAATTGGTGTATGGGGTATGTGTGCCCTGCAAGGTTGGTTGGTTGGGATGCAGGGCATGGTGGAGCTGATAGTTCACCCAAGGGAAGAAGCTAGAAGTAGGATGTGCTCATCAGGGTCTAAGATCCAAAATATCTGTTCAAAAAAAAAAGAAAAAAAAAGAATCGCTTTGTTTTTACACAACAGCGCTTTGGCTTTTTATACATCTCCAATATGATTTTATATAATGTGTTAATTAATTGACAATTTATTGAGATCAAAGATTATTTTGCATCATGTAAAGTTAATGCTTACATTTATTTTAAACTAATCCTTGGCGTCGCTTCAAGACATTTGCCATTGACCCTTTTTGGTAGTTATCAGCATATCTGTGTGCATGTCAACGTACTCAGTGTCATTGCATTAGCCACTAAATATTAAACCACGTGGTATTTGTTTGAAAGATAAATAATTATGCTTTGAATTCAAAGAATAGATATACTGCTTTTAATAAAGACAAAATGTAATTCCTGGTTGTTAATCCCAAAATATACTTCGGTCATACAGGACGTGTGACGCAAATCTCATCATCAGCAGAGTGCTCGAGCACTGAATGTGCAGCCCGATTTTTCTAACCGCGCTTTTTTGAACGTTCACCCATACAGACCCCCACCCCCAGGGCATGTTGAAGCGAGTTTCGCCCAAGGCACCATACAAGCTAGAACCGCCACTGGGTACATTTGACCAAATCCACCAAGTGTACCATTTATCTGCACAAATGCATAATTTTGTTATTTCTCATATTTGAATATATAAATGGTAATTCATTAACTGATGACTAACAGATCTTAGCACCTATCTGTATCTCACAACAAAAAGCAGATCAAGATGATCACTAAAGGCTTTTAATTATGATGGAAAATCTTGTGAGAAACCTTTATTTTTATCTCCCTATTTGCCCATTTTACCAGATGCCACATTTCTGACTGATTTTTACCCAAATAAGGACATGCAACACTAAAAGATACTTACTGAACAAGTCATTTCCAAAAACGACTGAATGCCAGAATGACACAAAAGTCTCCACTTTTGCACTCCAGCAATAAGTTAAAGCACAGATTGCAGGAAATACAGGTGGTGACCTTAATAAAATGGGCATCGAGTTCCAGCAAGCCACTAGTAAGTGATCAGAGTTTCCACACTCAGTGGAAACAGAAGTACTGACGGAGGTGTTATGGTTCTAAAAAGGTGAGTTCTGTGAGTCTTCCCAGGAAAATCTGACATTACAATGCCTACGTAAATGTAAATAGTTTGTCCTGATGGTGTTTAGGCCCATTTTGGGACTATATTGTGGATATCCAGTTGCGAGTGGCCCCAAACACTGCAAACATTTTGACACTGCAAACAAATGATGCAAGAGCTTCTCTTAGAATTAACAACACTTTTTAAACTCAAGGTGATTTTAGTGGATGAAGTCAGTTCCCCTTAAAGGGATAGTTCACCCAAAAGTGAAAATTCTCTCACCATTTACTCACCCTCAGGCCATCACAGCTGTGTATGACTTTCTTTCTTCTGCTGAACACAAACAAAGATTATTTGAAGAATATTTTAGCTCTCTAGGTCCTCACAATGCAAATGAATGGTGGCCAGGACTTTGAAGCTCCAAAATGCACATAAAGGCAGCATAGAAGTAATCATCAGAAAAGACTCCAGTGGTTAAATCCATGTCTTCAGAAGTGATAAGTGTGGATGACAAACAGATCAATATTTAAGTCCTTTTTTACTATAAATCTCCACTCTCACTTTATGATCTTTTTTTTTTTTTTTTTTTTTTGGTGGTTCGCATTCTTCGTGCACATCACCACTTCCTGGTCAAAGCTGAAATACCATCTGAAAATCTTAATTTGTGTTCTGCAGCAGAAAGAAAGTCTTACACATCTGGGATGGCATGAGGATGGCATTTTTAGGTGAACTATTCCTTTAAGTTCACACAGGTGTAGTTCATTGCATTAACTATGGACAAGTTCCACCACGTTTGACAAACAGAAAGTGTCCAAATACATTTTCTCTTTATTTTGAACAGTATATATTGTTTTGTTTCTTGTTTTCCCATTTAAACCTAACAAACTTCTTTTCGTGAGACATTTTGATTGAATAACTAATGCAATGAAATGCATTGACAAACATATATTTTTTACTGTTGCACAAGCACTTTTTGGGGCCAAAGTAATACACCACAGACATTTCTATCTTTGTTGATTGAGGCCCACAATCCAAAATATAAAGAATGCAGAAAAGTCATCACCTTTCTTTTCAAATCCATTTAAAAACATCAAACTGTTGCCATTGGTTTAAAAAATTCTCATGACTCTTCCCTAATGCCGTTGACCCTGCTTACTTGTTTGTCCCAGGAGAAACACTGGGTTCTATTAAAGCGATGATGGGGTCTTTGGTTTCATCTTGTGTCCTAATTCTCAGTGGACAGAACATTTGTCCCTGTGTGTCTGTTAAACCCATTATAACTAAACCTTGTGACCACCCAATCCATCATATGTTGACCACAGCAATACACACTCAAACCATGTGTAAAAACCCCTTTTTGAATAAGCTGATTTTTGGTAGTTTTCAGTGTTAATTTGCACGTAAACACTCATTGTGCATGTAAACGTATAGGTCATAGACATTTTTTCTAGGGTGACCAGATGTCCCCATTTAAGCAGGACAGTCCCAGTCTCCTAACAATTCACTAAAAATGTAATTATGTCCCGGTTTCAGCTGTGGTCCTACATTTCATTAAGGTGTACTTTTGGTTCTAAATATAATAAACACCATTAAAGGAATAACTTTGTTCCTAAATGCAAAAAGGGTCAATGGCAAATGTCTTGAAGCGGCACCAAGGATTAGTTTAAAATAAATGTAAGCATTAACTTTACATGATGCAAAATAATCTCTGATCTCAATAAATTGTCAATTAATTAACAAATGTTGTGTAAAAACAAAGCGATTTTTTTAATTTATATTTTTGAACAGATATTTTGGATTTTAGACCCTGATGAGCACATCCTACTTCTAGCTTCTTCCCTTGGGTGAACTATCAGCTCCACCATGCCCTGCATCCCAACCAACCAATTTCTTACAGGTGTAGTGCCGAATTTTGACTCTCTAGTATCCTTATGTTTAGGGGTAGGAGTAGGGATGTGCTTTAGGTGTAGAGACCAATGAGGTCATGGTTAGGGGTGGGCTTTAGGGATAAGGGCCAATCAGGTAGCGGGGGGTCGGAATCTGGCGGGCAGTCAGATTTCGGCACAACACCGGATTATCCAATTTGTGCAAGTTTTATGCGTAAAGTTGTTTGCATGTTAATATCAAAAGCGGAGAATAACCTGATTATTTCAGATTTCATGAAAATGCATGTCAATTTGACATTTTTGGTAGTTATCGGCATATCTGTGTGCATGTCAACGTACTCAGTGTCATTGCATTAGCCACTAAATATTAAACCACGTGGTATTTGTTTTAAAGATAAATAATTTTGCTTTAAATTCAAGAATAGATATACTGCTTTTAATGAAGACAAAAAGTAATTCCCGGTTGTTAATCCCAAAATATACTTCAGTCATACAGGACGCTTGACGCAAATCTCGTCATCAGCTGAGTGCTCGAGCACTGAACGTGCAGCCCAATTTTTCTAACCGTGCTTTTTTGAACGTTCAAAATGGGAATGTGCCTGGAATTATTTGCACAAATTAGTGGGTTCACAAGGTGGCAATACACACATTTGAGCCGTTGCTGTCACGAAGCAGCGCTAGATGTAATTGTGGATTTGTGCATCAAGAGCACGTGTGTGAGGAGGTCTACAGATACCTGCATTTGTATAACTCGTGTCTAAAGGAAAATAAAGACATATTTATGGGTCTAAACTCCTGAAAAGAAATAGTCCAGTGTCTTTTATAGCAGTCGCAGCATGCATGCGCCAACAGCCTGTGTATGCGCACACTGTCAAACGGGGTATCCTTTGACAGGCTCGCATTCGACTGTATGCAGACTCTGAGCGTTCGCTTCAAAATCGAAGTAGGCTATAATTGGGCTTTAGTGGAACATGTCCATTGCATATGTGCTGAACTACAGCTGTAGTTACTCTGCAAGGAACGGCCTTCATACATCCACTACAAAATGACCTTAAAACCAGTTGTAGTCATTTCAATAGATAAAATGAAAAGGTCTGAGAAAATGTCTAGCATTAGATCTGATATTGTATCTACTGCAACATCATTCATGAAGTTTAAATGTGGCTCAAGATTCCAAATATTTGAGGCAACTGTGTATGATCTGCCATTACACACCTGTACACATTTCTTACTCAACAGCACATTTGATCTTTTCATATTTTAGATAATTGTCACTCAATCCCTGTCTTTGTCAGAGGGATTGCTCTGGTTTTATATTCAATATTTTGTTGCCCTGTTACTCTCTTAGATACGGGGTTCAGTCAAACAGTGGGCACCTGCCCATGTGAAACACTCAGGTGATATTCAAACTTTGGGTAAAAGGTCTTTTAAGTGTCAAACTCAAAGAAAGCTGCAGTTAACAAATGCCGGGATTATCCAGACTTCGTCTCTTTTTGTTTGAGTAACTAATGATGGTTCTTACTTTCTAAAAGATGAACCGCTTAAAGGGTTAGTTCACCAAAAATGGTCAATTCTGTCATCATTACTCAAGACTTTCATTCATGAAACACAATAATAGATGCAATGAAAGTGAATGGTGACTGAGACAAACATTCAGCCAAATATTTCAGTTTATGTGTTCCACAGAAGTGATAAAAGTTTGGAACAATAATGACTCTTTAACCCAACTAAGGCTTGGCAACCAAAAGACAAATCATTATCTTATTTCAAATTTTATTCAAAACAAGAAGGTAAAAAAATATGATAATGACATGACCAACTTTTTACATTAGCTACATAAGTTCAACAAAAAAAGTAAAGAATTTCCAAATGAAGGAAAAGGTTTAGATCCACTGATACATCATCAATGTAACATATTAAATAAACAGATTCCAGCATTCTGAGCCATGTAGCAACATACTGGAACTTTGGGTTTGCAATACATTATCATGCAATAACAGGCAGATCTGTATGCATCATGAAAATAAAACACACGAGAGAGCTTCACTATGATCAGGGAAGTGGAGAAATGCAGGGGAAGAGAGCATCAGGGTTGACTGAAGAAGAAGGAAAAGGTGTCATTTGCGTGCATGACTGTGTGTTGGAGTGCCAAATAGTCCATCAAGCCGAGTAGTCCTGCAAAATCAAATGAATCACACAAAAAAAACTAAATGTGCACTGTTCAATAAGCCTTCACTCCATGTTTCACGTGTACAATAGTATTCGAAAGTGATTCATTTTAACGAACAGGTTTGTTTGGAAGGTCTGTTTTAATGAAACAAACTCAAAAAACTGATTCACAGATTATTTTGAGTGAAGTCCACTTGTGAAATATTTGGTTAAATACTGCTGTTAATACAGTGTTTTCCTGTGAATTAAATATTTTAGTGGTATTTAGTGTAAATTTATGAGTGTCAGTTTCATGCCATCACCCTAATTAAGACCATGATTAGATTTTGCCACATAAATGTTCTAAAAAGATTGCCAAATGTTGCACTGTGGTTCCACTAACTTCACCATTTTACTTCCAAACAAAGTCATTCCTTTCAGTCAAGTCACTTACAACCACTTTGAGTCAATTTGACTGAATCATTAAAGGATTGTTCCGGATTCAGTACAAGTCGAGATCAATCGACAGCATATGTGGCATAATGTGGAATTGTCCCTCGCTTGTTTAAAAAAACAAAAGGCACAAATGACAGTAAGTATAGTTACAGTAAGGCATTAAAATGGAAGTGAATGGGGTCAGTCCATATACATTAAAATACACACTGTTTCAAAAGTACAGCTACAAAACGTAAATATTATACATGTTAACATTATTTTAAAGTAAAAAAAACCGTACTAATCGTTTTATTGTAAAGTAATATCCAATATTACAACTTTGTTGCCATGACGATGCAACACCTGTAAACCCCGCAAGCGATTTTATCCCACAAAAACCATGGTAGCATGTACAACCCCAATTGACCCTTCGCTAAGCTCCGCCACCCTTGGTTACAGTCGCTCACTCTAAAAAGCTCTGCAGAACTCCCCATAGGAATGAATTGGAGATTGCCGTGAACGGCGCGGTTTTTTTGGCTAAATATTCTAATAAACAGAATTGACAATATTCTTGAGTGGGCTGGAATGAAGAGTGACATTGTAATGCATATTTATCCGAGTTTTTTTGTGTGGAAAATAAATAGTATTTGACTGAAAACGATGGAAACTAAGAATCAGAATCGAGGCAAATGATCATCACAGTCACATAAAAAGAGAAGTGTACTCTGATGGCAATAACAGACCTGTTTATAACGTCTCATTTCACACTCACCATGATGCTGTGAACTCTTTATTTACTATGACGTGAATACATACATAAATGAATTCATGTTAAGTTATTAGCTCGAAATGTAGGTGTGCTTGCTGATGTTAAACGTGTTCATTTGGGAATGAGAGCGGACACGGTTTAATCCATAGCATGCTCTTCTCAATATTTAAAGATTTCTTTTTTTCACTATTACAAGTGACCCAGCAACAACGTTTTTCACATTGATGATAATTTCCGTAAAATTCCACTTAAAACTACTCAAACCCACATTACTCCCGTAGACTCTCGTTGGGGGAAAAAAGCAAGCGCTTGTCAGAGAAATGACTCCTTGTATACTATAACATGATTGCTTCACCTGCTTAACATCACGTGTTTCACATCACCTTGTTATTTCCACTTGTCAAATTGTTATCAGTCCTACACTGCCGACATCTCAACTTTTTTGGAATTGGGGTAGTACTGTTTACTTGTGGCTATACTTTTGAAAGTGTGTGTGTATGAGCTTGATTTCTATTGAATATGGAACATTTCTAGAAAAAAAAAACTAAAAAAAAAACTTGTTCACGAATCAGACATCACTTGCTTACAAATCTTATACTGTTTTAGTGCTGTCAGTTGATTACATTTTTAATCACGATTAATCGCATACTTTTTCAGTTATTCATGATTAATCGCAGATTTAGAAAGTGCTGAAATTTGACATGTGTGTATATATATATATATATATATATATATATATATATATATATATACACACACACACACACAGTACTGTGCAAAAGTTTTAGGCACTTGTGAAAAATGTTGCATAGTGAGGATGTCTTCAAAAATAATGACATAAATAGTTTTCATTTATCAATGTCAAACAAAGTCCAGTAAACATAAAAAAGCTAAATCAATATTCGGTGTGACAACCTTTGCCTTTAAAACAGCCCCAATTCTCCTAGGTACACCTGCACACAGTTTTTCTAGGTTGTCGGCAGACAGGATGTTTCAAGCTTCTTAGACAATTCACCACAGTTCTTCTCTCTATTTAGGATGTCTCAATTGCTTCTGTTTCTTCTTGTAATCTCAGACTGACTCAATGTTCAGTGGGGGGCTCTGTGGGGGTCATGACATCTGTTGCAGGGCTCCCTGTTCTTCTATTCTAATCTTTTCTATTTGCAAAAGTAATGTTTGGGAGTCTAAAATGTATATTTCCTATTGACACACTAAAGCTGAAGATATAATAACCATCTTAAATGTGCTTAAGACTTTTGCACAGTACCGTATATTTGACTATATATGCACATCTTTTCTTGTCAAAATGCATTTATTTTCTTTTTAGGAAAGAAAGCAAAACGGTATGTAACAATACAATGCTTAATAAAAACAATTCCAAACAAAGCCTTCAACAGTATAAAGAAATGCACTAAAATAAGCACCAATTCAAGTAACATTAAACATTAAAAAGTCCTAGTGGGAGTTTGTTTAATTGCGTTAATCTCGATTAAGAAATATTAAAGCATTAAACTTTTAATTAATCGCATGCGTTAACACGTTCATTTTGACAGCTCCAATTATTCTGCTACATTAATCTGCGGACTTTCCTAACTTCAACTGTAATAACTGCTAAACTTCAGAGAAGTTCTGAATCTCATTCAAGTTATTTGTAAAGTATCTGAACCTACCGCTCTGGGTTTCTTGTTCATCTTCATGTCAAATCTGTAAAGAAAAGACATAAATTAACTAGTGTACCATGATGCTCAAATAAACCTCATTAAACCGTGCATGCACTGACCCAAACTACCCAGCCAACACCACAAGCATGCAGCCCAACAGCAACAACAACAAAAAAAGCAAAACTGCAGCATCATCTGCAAATAATCAGAAGCATCACTGCACTTGTCCACTCGATGTGGATGGCCCTACACAACTAATGGAAAAGAGACAAGCAGAGACGGAAGTAAAATTCAGACTTACTCAAAGTCATAATCAAACATGCCAGAGGGGCTGAAGGGGGCAGCATTAGAAAGGAAGAGAGCATCAGAGTTAGTGTAACGGATGTGTTTATACCTTCAGCAGTACACTATGTGAAGAGGCTGCAAGTTCAACCTAACCAAAAATAAAGTACCCTGTCTAGGGCGAGTACATTTCAAACCCTCACTAGAGCTGTTTTTGTTCAACAAGTCCTTCATGCCTGACCAGACTATTACTCCTCAAAAAGGGCATCAGTGTGCAGATGAACATTAAAGGGATAGTTTACCCAAAAATGAAAATTCTCTCATAATTTACTCGCCCTCATGCCATCCCAGATGTGTTTAACTTTCTTTCTTCTGCAGAACACAAATGAAGATTTTTAGAAGAATATCTCAGCTGTGGGTCCATTCAATGCAAGTGAATGGTGACCAAATCTTTGAAGCTCCAAAAATCACATAAGGGCAGCATAGAAGTATTCCTTACGACTCCAGTGGTTAAATCCATGTCTTCAGAAGCGATATGATAGGTGTGAGTGAGAAACAGATCAATATTCAAGTAATTTTATACTATAAGTTCTCCTCCCTACCCAGTAGGTGGAGATATGCACGAAGAATGCGAATCGGAAAAAGAAAAAAAAAAAATGTGAAAGTGGAGATTTAGAGTAAAAAAGGACTTAAAAATCGATCCATTTCTCACCCACAACTATCATTTCGCTTCTGAAGATATGGATTTAACCACTGGAGTTGTATGGATAATTTGTGCTTTTGCAGCTTCGAAATTTTGGTACTTACTTGCATTGTATGGACCTACAGAGCTGAGATATTCTTCAAAAATGTTCATTTGTATTCTGCAGAAGAAAGAAAGTCATACACATCTGGGATAGCATGAGGGTGAGTAAATGATGAGAGAATTTTCATTTTTGGGAGAACTATCCCTTTAAGAAAGAGTAAACGAGAAGGACTGCAGACCAGATCTTTAAGAAGAACAGCTGATTAAAACACATTTTGAGGATGAAAAAGGAACGATCTCAAATGAAAAGGAGCCACAGTGCTATGAAACGTAAGCCCCTCCCCTTTACCAAAGGAGGTGGGGCTATCATAATCATCTCATGATTAAGCAAATTTATCCTGACAAATCCCATTTCCGCACAGATCTGTTTACGAATACAAGAAGGGCATTATGTAATGTATTCACTGCCACTTTATACAGTGGACAAAACCAACCGGACTCCCTCGAGGATGTTACGCTTCAGTATTAAAGCAACAAACCACCTTTCAAGACCATATCACATTCGATTTAGGATTAGAGGCTCCACTCTATTAGCACTGGATCAGATAGGACGAGGTTGTAATAACGTTGTGATTTCCTGGACCCCAGGAGCATGCTGGAGATCAGGTACCTGTGTCTGTTTTTGTTCTTGCGCTTTTTGTGGCTGCTGTGGTGGCTTCCAGAGGAAGCGGAAGCTGCTTTTTGTGGTTTCAGGTCCTGCAGGGCTCCGTCCGGCTCCTCCGTGTCCTCCTGGCTGGGCTCGTTTTCCTGGTTCTGAAGGTCCGGAGATGTGTCGCTCTCTGTTCCACTGCCTGGCTCGCCTGCAGGAGCGGAAGAATGGGTAACGCCTCAAAAATCAGCAAGTTTACTAACTTTTAGGTCAACGACGTGACGCTCACTTTTGTTTCCAGATCTATTCAATTATTCAAAAATACATTTAAAAATGCCAAAATTACATTTTGACATTTTTTATGAAAAGGCACATTTTGTTGATATTCTTGACACAAAAATTCATGAAAACCTTGAAAAATGTGTTTGAAAACTTTTTTGAAATTAACGAATAAGTTGTGTACCCTTTTAAACACTTTCAGACCTTTTACTCAATGGTTTCACCGCATGACATTTTAAAGTCATTAAATCAAAAATATGTGAAACCAAATTCCACACAAAAATGTCCAAACACATGTTTTATGGACTACTTTATCACCTCTGACAACGTAATTTGTCAACGACCCCTTTAGCAACTCCAAAATAATGAATTAACATGTTAGATCACAACATGAATCACAGCAACTTACAAACCGCTCAAATATGGTTATTTCAACCCCTAGCGAGCTGCCTGCCAAGACAATTTTAGGGCAATGAACGCACAATCAAATGCTGTGAATGCTTGAACACACCCGTGATGGCCTAAATGACGTCTACACTTGGTTTTGAATGTTCAAACATCCCACAACTGACTGAAATACTCGTGTACACATTCAAATTCACGTATGAGATTCTACTTACGTTTTTCATTCATGTGATCAGGGATTCCTCCGAGAGCACATACAGCCTGTCAGCATAAAGCAATTTCATTATGACATTTTTCATATACTGTATGTTAGCATGAGCATTCATCAAACAATTTACTAACCGCAACTGATGTTACAGATGACTTGCTAAAAAGACGCTCAGCTTCCTTAAACTTCCTATTCCTCCGATCAGTCTTGCTGTTGGAATTCCTAAAAGGGATGAAAGTCTGCGTTCACCTGCATGCCTCTTTCAGATTTTCATATCATTCAACCACATAAAATCAGTACACACTCACTTCTGATTGGTCAGATATCTGTCCCATCCTCGGATGATGTTCCCGTACATCTGAGTGTCCTCCAGGTAGCTGCCTTCAAAGGCATAGATCTGTCTTTCCAGGTTTACCAAAGTCTCCTGTTAAAAGTACAAACAAAATTTTGCCTGCTAAAACATACGTTTGCAACATTTCTGTTACCAGCATGCCTGTGTTATTCTGTTTAACATGTCTGTGAAGTTCATTATAAAAAAAACCATCTCATGTTATCTAGTGAATAATACAGTCTGTATAATTTGCTAATTATATATACACCGTCAGCCAAAAGTTTGGAATAATGTACAGATTTAGCTGTTTCGGAAGGAAATTGGTACTTTAATTCACCAAAGTGGTCATTCAACTGATCACCAAGTATAGTCAGGACATTACTGATGTAAAAAACAGCACCATCACTATTTGAAAGAAGTCATTTTTGACCAAATCTAGACAGGCCCCATTTCCAACACCTTATCCTTGAGTAATCATGATAAATTGCTAATTTGGTACTAGAAAATCACTTGCCATTATATCAAACACAGCTGAAAGCTATTTGGTTCATTAAATGAAGCTTAACATTGTCTTTGTGTTTGTTTTTGAGTTGCCACAGTATGCAATAGACTGGCATGTCTTAAGGTCAATATTAGGTCAAAAATGGCAAAAAAGAAACAGCTTTCTCTAGAAACTCATCAGTCAATCATTGTTTTGAGGAATGAGGGCTATACAATGCTTGAAATTGTCAAAAAAATGAAGATTTCATACAAAGGTGTACACTACAGTCTTCAAAGACAAAGGACAACTGGCTCTAACAAGGACAGAAAGAGATGTGGAAGGCCAGATGTACAACTAAACAAGAGGATAAGTCCATCAGAGTCTCTAGTTTGAGAAATAGACACCTCACATGTCCTCAGCTGACAGCTTCATTGAATTCTACCCGCTCAACACCAGTTTCATGTACAACAGTAAAGAGAAGACTCAGGGGTGCAGGCATTATGGGAAGAATTGCAAAGAAAAAGCCACTTTTGAAACAGAAAAACAAAAAGAAAAGGTTAGAGTGGGCAAAGAAACACAGACATTGGACAACAGATAATTGGAAAAGAGTGTTATGGATCTTAACCCCATTGAGCTTTTGTGGGATCAGCTAGACTGTAAGGTGCGTGAGAAGCGCCCGACAAGACAGCCACATCTATGGCAAGTGCTACAGGAAGTGTGGGGTGAAATGTCACCTGAGTATCTGGACAAACTGACAGATAGAATGCCAAGGATCTGCAAAGCTGTCATTGCTGCAAGTGGAGGATTTTTTGATGAGAACTCTTTGAAGTAGTTTAAATTGTAATAGTAATTTTTCATGTTATTAATGTTCTGACTATACATTGTGATCAGTTGAATGCCACTTTGGTGAATAAAAGTACCAATTTCTTTCCATAAGAGCAAAATCTGTACATTATTCCAAACTTTTAGCCGCCAATTCATCACACCAGTGAAGTTTTCCGATACTAGTACCACAAATTCTGAGGAGCTTTCAGTTTAAGTTTCATGTCTGTCAAATTTGCTGTTAAAACACGCACACAGTAGTTTTCTGGTAAAAACTAAGTGTAGAGATAAATAAAATAAAAAATTTTCCGCAATTCTATAACCTTTCCCAAACCCTCAGAGTCTGTCAATTTTGTTCATACGGTGCAAACTGTCAATCATGCTTTATATAATTTTTATTTATTTAAATGTTGAAAACATAAAATCCGTAAAGTCTGTTACAAACACAAAGCATATTGTGATTTTTCTTTATTATTATAATTATTAAAAAATGTAACGTTTTTCCAGCAGCTGTCAATCATACAAAATCAAAAGAGGATCACATCATAAAATCATTCTTTCTTTGTACAGTTTTACTTCATTTCAGTGTTGGGCAAGTTACTCAAAAAAAAAAAAAGTAATTAATTACTAACTACTAATTACATCTTCTACAGTGTAATTCGATTACTGTACTAATTACTCTGTCTGAAAAGTAATTGAATTACTTATTACTTTCTAAAACCCTGATCAACCTCGACCAGATCAACAATACAAGGATAAACATGAAACTGTTCTTTTAATTCTTTCAAATAAATCATATCAAATCAAATAAATTATTCATGAACTGGCCAAAGAATTTAAAGGGGCAGCGTTAAATTAGAAAATATACATTTTATCATAAGATGTTACATTTTTATTTTAAAGTCACTATTGTTTTATACAGAATTGTTCTGTAGTCTATACAGTATTTCACACAATTACATCGTTAGTAACTGTAATTAAATTACTGAAAAATTAAGAGTAATCCCTTACTTTACTTTTTATGAAAAAGTAATTTACAGTAATTAATTACTTGGTAATGCATTACACCCAACACTGCTTCATTTTGCACAGTTCTAAAACAGTGCATGTACCTGTGGAATGATTTTACTGCTGCAATACTTCCGTTTGGTACTGTTACGTTTATGGTTGTGTACCAGGAGGCGCCATAACAAAAGCGGCTAATGCAGTTAGCATGCTATCCGGATACATATAAACAGTAACTTCCATTCTCAAACATTTGATCAAAGGGTTAGTTTAAATGGAGCAAACTAATACGTTTTGATCTCTAAATACAAATACATATGCATTAATTTGAAATAAATGATCAGTAATCGGTAATTCAGTCTCGTGAAAGCATTCCAACACGGTTATTTCCGCCCATAAAAGCATCTGCAGGCGAGGCATAAAGTGGGATGTTGGATATTTTTAAGTATGAACATGGGTAAATGTACCGCCAGCTCTTGTTTTCTCTTGACCAGCTCGGAGAGCTCTCGGCGGGTGTCGGGGATCTGCGGTGGAGTCGCTTTCGCGTGCATCGCCATGATGGATCCTTCTAACTGCAGTACTAGTGCAGGACTCGCCAGTCCGCCACCTACTGCACACGTCCTGCAGGGGGCGCACACTCTTCTTCTTCTTCTTCTTCTTCTTCTTCGTCGTCGTCGTCTTGGTTAATGGCCGTCGCCAGTCCGCCACCTACTGCACATGGCTGACCCTGTCCCAATACCCACACTTGCGGTCTTGGCCACTTGAATGCGCGTGCACGCGACAGGAAGTAAGTGTCCAAGATTGTCCCATGTCTAAACCATGCCGAAGCTCAGAACACTGAACTCATACTAAATCCAAACTAGAGGTATCCCAGAGTTCCTGATGACGTCAAGGGAAGCTTTTCAACATAAGTTATTTATTATAATCAGATAGTAACGTAAGTGAAGCATATATTTATTTTATTATAAATTAAAGTATTCAACGTTATGTAACGTGTTTGGGATGACTTAATAGCAGCATCGTAATTACAAAATATTATTTATGTGTATATTTATATACCTCTTTGTTATCATTCTCACCCAATAATCAGTTTGTTTGTTTGTTTGTTTGTTCTTGCCTATTACTGCTGGTGATTTTGGTCATTTATCAGCCATATACGGTCTAGTATGTTGTTTTAAAATTAAAAAAAATATTAACTACTACCACGGATTCGTTCTCATCTTTATGTATATAAAATATAAGTTTTAATGCTTTTTATTTGTTGTATGAAACCACATACTGATAAGTTGTGTAAAGCAGTCTTTGGTCATCTTATATAAATGACAATCCAAAGCATATCATTTAAATGGTTTGTATTAGTAGCTATTAATGGATCACACAGGTTTATAGAATAAAGTTTTTATTTATTTTTTATTATGTTTTATGCAGTGTTTTGAGAAACAAAGTAGAAAGAAATTGCTTATATTTCATATTTACTGTGATTATGGACAATGCAATTTCAAAGTATTGAATATCAAAATGAGTAAAAATAATTAATTATTACAATTATTTTCACACAATAAAAACATTATAAAAAATTGACTTACATTTTTTTTTTTTTTAACTGCACAATACACTTCCAATAACCAGTATGTATGTCCCAGTGTATTAATAAATGAAAAGATGGGTAAAAATTTCAGTTATTTATTATTTTAAGTAGGCTATAACAGTCACCACTACCAAAAACAATCAGTCTTAAGCTGAGTGAAAATACAAAAACAGCTGTCACAACCAGCACCAACAACTTTAAGTCTACGAGTGTCCCAAGGCGCAATCAAAAGTCATCCACACACTCGCATTCTTCACGTCTACAAGAACACTAGTGGCCAAACACCGGAAATACGTAAAACAAGTGAGTAAGTAGGCAAGACCAAAACCACAAGTGGGGGTATTGGTAAAGGGCAGCTGTTTAGATCCTACAGAAAAGCCCAGAACCAAAGTCTTTCTAGCAAGTCAGTCCACTGTCGGCCATATTTGGAACGCTCTTGGGAGGCTATTTCCAGTCATGCCAGTGCAGCTCCTATCTACTAGAATGGAGAAATAGCTAAATCTCAAAAACGGTCGGTCAAGATTACAATCAAAGAACATATTTCAAAATCAGCAATAAAATCTGACAATTCTGGTATCATAAATTGTGATTCTTTACCCCGTATTACGCTAAAAAACGCAATTTTCAAAGCTTGTATGCGCATGCGCGTTCTAGAGTTGATTGATAGGTGATTGGCTCTTTTAACTGTAGTCAGAGTGCTGACTACCACCAAGAAATATGATCATATTAGCCCAGTTTTATTGTTGTTACATTGGCTACCTGTTAAATTTCGTATTAATTTTAAAAAGTTGTTAACTACGTACAAAGCTTTGAATGGTCTGGCTCCACAGTACTTAAGTGACCTTCTACCACGCCATATTCCATCACGTTCATTACGATCGCAAAATTCTGGCCTGTTAATAGTTCTAGAATATCAAAATCCCAAAAGGAGGTAGATCCTTTTCATACTTGGCTCCTAAACTATGGAATATTCTCCTTAACACTGTTCGGGACGCAGACACACTCACTCAGTTTAAGTCTAGACTAAAGTCTAAGGATTCATATCCCGAGGTTACCAGAGCCGGCCAGATCCAGCTCCGTACCTGCTTGGTGTCGGACTCCACTGCTACGTGTCGCTGAGTGATGACGACAAACTACAGCCAGTGCTAGCCAGACATCACTTCAGTCTTTGGACTTCAGAGGATGAACTGATGCCCCTAAAATATCCACAACACTCAAGGGCCTACTTTTATTAAGCAAACTATGTCGATAGGCGTAATACTTAACGACATCCCAACAATACATATACATAAAACACCACAACAATCACACATCCATTTCAACACTTACCTATAAATGCCAAAGTTGAATTCAAACCTGTTTGTCCCAATCTTACACCTCTTCCTTTCCCACTATCTGTGTTGCTTCTGCCCCATCTTACTTGCCATTTATTTATGAACATTTTCCTCATTTTAAATTTAGCCTCATTTTTAGCTATGGGTATATGAACATTTATTTCCCTCTTATCCCCAGAGCATCATTCCACCATTGGCCTCCTTCAAGCTTCAAACCCTCAGGAAGGTGTGTTGGTGTGCAACCCCAACAAGTGATAAATTAACTGTCTTAAATTTGTTCACTAGCCAGCGGTTGAGTAGTGAATATTACCAGCCACTCAGATTTTCCCCAGCCATTTTTATTTGTTCAACCCAAATTTACAAAATAAATCACTATACATATAGTATGTGAAACTGAACAAATACACAAAGCATTCAATCCTGACAACTGTCATCAGTGATTTTCTTACAAGAACTAAACTCAGAAAAAAAAGTGGACTGTAAAAAAGTGGACAGTGAATGTTTTGCATTCACACTGTCCCTGACTCTCAATGAAAGCTATCAAGACTTTAAGTAGGCTTTTTGTGTGTGTTAAGGTTATTTATTTACTGTAACATACACTGTTGTATAAATCATAATGTCATTATTCTCTTAATAATATTAAAAACATAACACTAAGTGCCCTAAAACATGAGGACGCCCACAAACTAGTGGTGGGGATTGTGGGGAATGTGATTCACCCCCCGGTTACTCAAGACTTGAATTTGTTCACCAAAAAGTTAATTCACTGGTTTATTTAATAATTTTATTTTTGTGAAGGGTGAGCGTCTTTGCTTTGAGTGAGTCACTGATTTGTTGACTCTGATTCGTTAAGTACAGTGCGTAGTGAAGTTCCCGACATGTGCGTGTGCTGCCGTTTTCTCTTTTCAACGATTCAGGAAGGCTGTAAATACCTTATTCACAGTAGCGCCATCTTTGATTTTTGACTGGAATGAAAACGAGGCTGAGAGGGATAGACTTACAATCTCTTCAATGGCATGCACTGTATAAGCAATTTAAAGCTCCTAGATCACATCTTATTTTTCACAACTCATGCTTTTTGTCTGCTGAACTTTTGGAAATGCTGTTTTTTTTAATGTTTCGTCAGCAGAACGATCCAAAACACTTTAAATGACAGTAGGCCACAAGTCTATCCCTCCCTGCCTCGTTGTCATTCCCGTCAAAAATGAAAGAAGCTGCGATAATCAGCTTAAACACCATGCGCATATTAAAATGACTTCAAGAAAGCCAGAAAAACATGACAGTTATTAACAAAGATATGCATATATTGTTTGTAACAAGGACACTTGGACTTGTAGGCCTACCACAGTATTAACAGCAGGCTATGTAGCTGTAGATCTGTCTACTCATTGATGTGAACAACGAAACTACAGTTTTGAGGGGGGAAATGTTATTATAATTAGACTATTATCACATTTAAAGCAATAAATTACACACTAAATTCTTTATTATTCATCTAGCCCAATCTTTTTATTGATGTGAACTACCAAACTACAGTTTTGAGGCTATTATTATCATCATTATGATTATATAGCATTTAATGCAATAAAATGCCAGTTAAATTATTTAAACCCTTAGTTGACAATTTTAATTAAATATATATAAATAGAATATATGAAAGTTTAATTTTTAATATTCTTAATTCCATTTAGCTCATATCAAGCATGTTCCACAGAAGAGCTGGAGATCATTATCATTAATGCTGAGCTCCGTGGAACATTACCTTGTGACATCATCTAACACTAACAAGAACACAGATGGACACATTAATTTTGACAGCAGTCTTCTTGGCGATCATCATTTCACGCTCAATTATTCGTCCTACAGCGCCATCTAGCGCTCTGCATACGTCAATCACTAGGAAGTGTAATCGAGCTTGAAATCATGATCGTGCCTGGAGACTGCAATGGCGAAATGTACAGTGTAAAAAGGATTTATATTTTGGTCTGTTGTTACCCAAAACAAACTGGATTACTTCAGTAGACATTGATTAAACCACTGGATTTGTGTGGATTACTTTTATGCTGACTTGATCTGCTTTTTAGAGCTTCAAAGGCTTGGCCACCATTCACTTACATTGTATGGACCAACAGAGCTGAGATATTCCTCTAAAAAACTTCGTCTGTGTTCTGTAGAATAAAGAAAGTCATACACATCTGAGATGGTATGAGGGTGAGTAGATGATGAGAGAATTTTCATTTTTGGGTGAACTGTCCCTTTAATAGCAGATTTTTGTTTTTCTTTTAGTGCACGTCATTAAACGTTCTGGACACATGCAGTCAATGGCCACAGGGCGGCGTCAGAGCGCTTTTTATGATGTTTTGCTGTTTATTTTTTGTATATAAACCTCTTTTTAAAGCAGTGTGGCAGGGGCGAAGGGGAGAGCGACTTAAATAAATGTATCTTAAACAATCAATACCAAATAATGCACATTGACATATATTGAAATATACATTGAGACAATGGGATCTGAAAGATACATTTGATTTACATCTTCTTCAGTTTTATGTATGTAATTATTTAGCCTATCTGAGATATTTTCGTTCCATTTTAAAATACCATTTAAATTTATTCTGTACTCCACTTTTCTCTCGTTTGCCAACAGTGTAACTTTTACACGCTGCCATGGCAACGCAGAGTCAGCGCAACGCTCACTCTATTAACTGCGTGACAGGTGAGACGCAGAGAAAGAGATTTAATTTTTAAGTGAATAAATCAGATTGCAATGTTATGCCTTTGCTTTTTATGTTTGCCTTGTGTATATCTTTAAA